>NW_017682332.1:0-10090 GCF_001879085.1 Nicotiana attenuata | reverse complement strand
GAAATCATAATGATTACACATAATAGTGTTTGACTGCATCTGAATTAATTGGCTTTGGCCAGACTTCTCCATCCATCTCTGCGAGTATGAGGGCCCCTCCTGTTAGGACCCGATGAACCATGTACGGGCCTTGCCAGTTAGGAGAGAACTTCCCTTTGGCTTCATCTTGATGTGGGAAAATCTTCTTCAACACCAGTTGCCCTGGTGTGAACATTCTTGGTTTGACTCTCTTGTTGAAAGCTCTGGACATCCTGTTCTGATACAATTGACCATGACAAACTGCGTTCAGTCTTTTCCCGTCTATGAGGGCTAACTGCTCATAGTGACTTTTTACCCATTCTGCATCTTCGAGTTCCGCTTCCTGTATAATCCTCAGGGAGGGAATCTCTACTTCGGCTGGGATGACTACCTCAGTACCGTAAACCAGCATATAAGGAGTTGCCCCAGTTGATGTGCGGACTGTGGTACGGTATCCCAACAGAGCAAATGATAGCTTTTCGTGCCACTGCTTGTTTTCTCCATCATTTTTCTTAGTATTCTCTTGATGTTCTTATTGGCTGCTTCTACAGCTCCATTCATCTGAGGTCTGTAGGCTGTAGAATTCCTGTGCTTAATCTTGAACATCTCACACATTGCTTTCATCAGATCACTGTTGAGATTGGAACCATTATCAGTGATGATTGACTCTGGGATGCCGAACAGGAAAATGATACGGTCGCGGACGAAGTCTGCCACAACCTTCTTGGTTACTGCCTTATACAATGCTGCTTGAACCCATTTGGTGAAATAATCAATTGCCACTAGAATGAACCTGTGCCCGTTTGATGCGGCAGGCTCGATAGGCCCGATGACATCCATTCCCCAAGTGGCGAACGACCAGGGCGAGCTTGTTGCATTAAGCTCATTTGGAGGCACCTTTATCATGTCTACATGGATCTGACAGTTGTGGCACCTTCGGACATACTGGATGCAGTCTGTGTCCACAGTCATCCAAAAATAACTAGCTCGGAGTATTTTCTTGGCTAAGACGAAGCCATTCATGTGCGGGCCACAGGTCCCTGCATGAACCTCTTCCAATAACCTGGATGCTTCCTTTGCTTTGACACATATTAGTAATCCCAAATCGGGAGTCCTTCTATACAGGATTCCTCCGATGTGAAAGAAGTGATCGGATGGCCTCCGCAATGTGCGCTTTTGAGTAGTGTTTGTGAGTTCTGGATACTCTCCTGTTGACAGATACCTCTTAATGTCATGAAACCATGGTTTTCCATCTACTTCTTCCTCGACATGAGCACAGTAAGCGGGTTGATCCTGGATTTTTACGGGGATAGGATTAATGAAGTTCTTATTTGGATGCTGAATCATGGATGATAGAGTCGCCAATGCATCGGCGAACTCATTCTGGACTCTGGGGACATGCCGGAATTCTGTCATTGAAAATCTCTTCCTCAAATCCTGTACGTGATGCATGTATGGGAGTATCTTGGAGTTCTTGGTTGCCCACTCTTCTCGAACCTGATGTATGAGCAAGTCGGAATCCCCGATCACTAGTAACTCCTGAACGTTCATGTCAATGGCCAGCTTGAGCCCCAAGATGCAGGCTTCGTCCTCGGCCATGTTGTTGGTGCACGGGAACCTGAGTTTGGCAGACACCGGATAATGCTGACCTGTTTCTGATACTAGAACTGCTCCTATGCCAACTCCCTTAAAGTTTGTTGCTCCGTCAAAGAACATTCTCCAGCCATCATAGGATTCTGCAATGTCTTCTCCTATGAAAGAGACCTCCTCGTCAGGAAAATACATCTCTAGAGGCTCGTATTCTCTTCCCACGGGGTTTTCGGCTAGTGCTTGTCCTTTGATCGCTTTCTGGGTCACGTAGACAATATCAAATTCACTCAGTAGGATTTGCAATTTGGCTAGCTTGCCCATGGGCATGGGCTTCTGAAAGATGTACTTTAGCGGATCCATCCTTGATATGAGATAAGTGGTATAGGCACAGAAATAATGCCTCAGCTTCTGAGCTACCCAAGTCACAGCACAACACGTGCGCTCTAGCAGGGAATACCGGGCCTCATGCGGGGTGAACTTCTTCCTGAGATAGTAGATGGCTTGCTCCTTTCTCCCTGTTTCATCATGTTATCCCAAAACACAGCCGAATGCCCCATCCAGTACTGCAAGGTAGAGCAATAGCGATCTACCAAGTTCGGGCGGAACCAGGACTGGCGGTGTCGACAGGTATTCCTTGATTTTGTTGAAGGCCTTTTGACAATCATTAGTCCATTTAGTGGCGACATCCTTTTTCAACATCTTAAAGATTGGTTCACAAATGACAGTGGACTGGGCTATGAACCGGCCGATGTAGTTGAGTCTCCCCAAGAAACTCATAACCTCTTTCTGGTTCTTTGGCGGCGGCAACTCCTGAATGGCTTTAACCCTTGCCGGATCCAATTCTATTCCTCGGCGAATTACAATGAACCCAGGCAGTTTTCCGGCGGGAACCCCGAATGCACATTTGGCGGGATTCAGTTTCAAGTTGTACCTTCTCAGTTTGTTGAAGAACTTCCTCAGATCTTCCATGTGATTAGTGGCTCTCTTGGATTTGATGATGGCGTCGTCTACATACACCTCGATCTCTTTGTGTATGATGTCATGGAAAATAGTAGTGATGGCCCTCATGTAGGTGGCCCCAGCATTCTTCAATCCAAACGGCATCATCTTGTAACAATACATTCCCCCTCGTGCTTGGCACAGATGTCGATCAGGATGTGTATGTTCGGTAAGGGGAAGTCATCTTTCGGACTGGCCCGGTTGAGGTCCCGGTAGTTGACACAGACTCTGACCTTCCCGTCCTTCTTTGGCACTGGCACAATCTTGGCTAACCATGTTGAGTACTCCACTACCCTGAGGACCTTGGCTTTGATTTCTTTGGTAACTTCTTCCTTGATTTTCAAACTCTTATCTGGCTTGAACCTTCTGAGTTTCTGCTTTACCGACGGACATGTTGGTAGTTTGTGAGCTACAATAGATGTACTGAGACCGGTCATATCATAATACAACCAGTCAAATATGTCCTCATATTCTTTTAAGAACTCCGTGTACTCTTCCTTTTCTGACAATGATAAGTGAATACTGGTGCGCGTTTCCTTGACATTCTCTGTATTCCCTAGGTTGACGACCTCAGTTTCGTCTAGGTTAGACTTAGGTCTATTCTTAAAGTCCTCGACCTCTTTAACGATCTCTTCTGGTATCTCATCCTCTTCTGAGTCTATATCCGTTTGTTGCGTTACCTCGTCGCATGTCACACTCGTCGGTTCATCAAGATAAGAAATAGTAATGCTGTGTAAAATAAAATAAATGATAGAAAAATAATAAGAGCGAGACTTATAAGAAACTGAAATGCTTTGATAAATTCCAAAATCGTTTTGAACATCGGAGCTCCTTTCAAAATTTTAAAGATAATACTGAAGGGAAATCAACTAGCAAAAATGTAAAAGATAATGCATAGTGCTTTGTTCAGCCTTGCTACCCCAAAGCTTTTCGGGCCTTGGTGGTTCTGATGGACCAATTGTTGAGGCGCGCTCTTCGGCTCACAACTTGTATGGAAGGGCCTTCCTCCTCGAGAATGACATGACAATCCATATTGTCATCTTCCAAGAAGAGGTTCTTCATTGCTGCCAATGTTTCATCTTCCTCTGGCCCATATATGATGTCTGCTGGCTGGAAAGTTTTGCTCCAGGCGGGGTATTGGGTGCTCCAGCGGGTAGTAAGGGCCGCGCCATGGTGGTGACCGGTTCCTGAATTCTTGCCAAGTATATCCATACCCTAACCCGAAAGTGGTGCCATGTTTCTTCAGTTTGATAGGCTTGGTGATTCCTTGGAGATTCTTGCCGAGCCCTTTTCCAGGTTCATACCCGCTCCAATTCAGTATACTTTCTATCTTGTTATCCCACCACTTATCTTTCTCCTCCTAGCTTCCTTCTTTCTTCAATCGCTGGGATGGTTTGGCGACTGTATATGGGGTTACTCCCGTCACCATGAATAATCACCTCTTGGTGATTCCACTTGAATTTCACTGCCTGGTGCAGGGTTGATGCTACAGCTCCAGCGGCGTGGATCCAAGTTCGTCCCAGTAATAAGTTGTATGATGCTGGGATGTCTATTACTTGAAAATCAACATCGAACCAAGTTGGTCCCATTTGCAGACATAAACTGATCTCCCCAATAGTGGACCTTTGGGAACCATCAAAAGCTTTAACGCTGATAGCCCCATCCTTGATCTCATGCAGACTTTTCCCCAATGTTCTGAGGGTCACCAATGGACAAATATTGAGGCTGGACCCTCCATCAATCAAAGTCCTGGTGATGAAATAGTCTTCGCATTGCACGGTGATGTGCAACACTTTGTTGTGGCCTAAACCTTCAACGGGCAACTCATCCTCGTGGAAAGTGATCTTATGACTCTCCAATATCTGCCCGACCAAGTTTACATCTCTCCTCCAGTTATGTTACTGGGTACATACGCCTCGCTCAGTATCTTCATCAAGGCATTCTTATGTGTCTCGGAGCTTTGCAACAGAGCTAAAATGGAGATCTGCGCTAGTGTTTTATTTAGCTGATCAACAATTGAGTATTCTTTGGCCTGTATCTTCCTCCAGAGATCATCGGGCCCAATTTCAATAAGCCGTCCAGAGGCCTGCTTATTTGATTCAACTAAGTGCTCCGGAGTATAAATTCTGCCTGTTCTGGTCATACCCTGTGCTGCAATTGCTTCTCCAGACCTAGCTTTCCCCTTCCTTCTTGCCTCGGCAGTGTAATTCCAAGGAATGGCCTTTGTATGGAATGGCGTTATGGGACATTGCTACAAGAATGGGCACCCTTGTTTTGGGAGGTAATACAACAACTTCAAATGGTGCAGGTGCCTTTGGAGACCAAACTCCACCTCAATTGGCTCTGCGGTCTTTGTGGATGACGGTGTTTCAAACTCGAGAGGTACGGACATGTTTACTTCAGCATCCCCAGAAGGCTGGATCTGGACTATGATTGGATTCAGTGTGATTGTTGGTTTCTTGGGCTCGTTACCTTCGGCAATCAATCCAATTGACCCTTTGGGGTCCCAATCATCTTCTACCACGATCATATGCACGCCTCCACCCTTATGATCAGGAAAGGGATTGTTGCGAACATTAGGAGCAGGCTCCTTCGCCATGATGATTTTTTTGTCAATTAGAGCTTGGATTTTGTCTTACAAAGATCGGCACTCATCAATGGTATGCCCTTTTCATGCCGGAATGGTATGCACAGGTTTTGTTTGGATTGACCCATTGGGAAGGATTTTCTGGAGTTATGACAGGGATTGGGGTGACGTAACCGGCTGCTTTGAGTCTTTCATATATCTGTTCTATTGGCTCGGCGATGGCAGTGTATTACTTGGGAGGTCTACGGTCGAAGTTAGGGTGTGGCCTGGGGAAGTTTTGGCGGGCGGGAGGTGATTGGTAGTGAGAAGGCTGAGCATTATAGGCTTGGTAGACGGGTGCGGGTTGGGAATATCTTGGGGAGGTAGGTTGATATGTGGGAGAGGGAGATGATTGGTAAGCAGGTGACGTAATTTGGTAAGAGGGCGGAAGTGCTTGGTAATTGGGGATAGGTTGGTATGTGAGAGGGGGTACCGGGTAGGTTTGGTATTTCATTGGGGACTTGGTTCTCTGTGCAATCATCACAACACTCCCATCCTTTTTCCTGGACGTGCCACCAGATTGTAGGGCTTTGTTGGTAGCCTTTAGTGCCTCGAAATTAGTGACCATACTGCTTTTAGTGCCTTCCTCAATCCTTTCTCCTAGTTTGACGATGTCTGAGAATTTCTGGCCTTCGATCAGCATCAACCTCTCATAATACTGTGGATAACGAAAAACCTGTTCATCTGTTCTTCTTCCAAGGCCGGCCTGACCTTAGCAGCCTCTGATCTCCAACGAGTAGCATACTCGCGGAATGTCTCCGGAGGTTTCTTCTTCAAATTCTGGATGTAGAATACATCTGGCACATTCTTTGTGTTGAATCTGAACCTGTCCATGAAATCGGACGCCATTCCTACCCAGCTTGCCCACTTCTTGGGGTTTTGGCTAATGTACCAAGATAGAGCATCACCTTCTCATGAAGAGTTTCATGCGAATCTTCTCATCTCTTCCTACACCGACCAGCTTATCACAGTATGTCCTTAAGTGGACTCTAGGATCCCCTGAGCCGTCAAACATTTCGAACTTAGGAGGTTTGTACCCCTCGAGAAGTTCGATGTCTGGCTGAATGCAAAGGTCCTCATAATTCAACCCCTCAATGCCTTTGTTTCCTTCAACACCCTGGACTCGGCTAGTCAGTTTCTTGAGCTCAGCGGCCAGGTTCTTCATGAGGGAGTCTTTGTCATCAGACTCCGGTGTGTTTGAAATGGGTTGAGTGTATTGTGGTAGGGTTTCCACATAGATCGGAGTGTGGTGGGGATGATCATTGAATGGTTCAGGGATGGGGAGTGGAGTGTTGTTATGACATGTGTTGCAATTTTGATGAGTAGCGGATTGTTTATGCGGCTTTGGGATATTCTGTGGAGGTATGGGGTGTTGAGCATTGGGAAAGTTGACGTCTGGAGTAGTGAGGGAGAATGACAAGCTTGCGAATTTCCGAACTTGGTCTAGTTCTTCTTGAAATTTCAGTAGTTTCTGTTCGAGCTGAGCGGCACTTTCTTTGGACACCCGAATACCCTGAGGAACCTCTACCCTTTCAGCTGAGTTCTCCTTTCTGATGTTGTTCAAGTCTTCCATTTTTGCTTTGCTCTTGTTTTTGATGGAACTCAGAGGAGGAGGAGGTGGAGGGCCCTTAGATCTTGTGGAGTAGGATGATGATGCCAGAGTGCACGAACTAACCTTTGGGGAGGGAATAAAAATAAAGTAAAACAAAAGGTAATAAGTTAGTATGGATTCCGAGAAAAATATTGCAATATTTAAACACGTAGTATAAGAATATGAATCGTGTCCTAAATTGGGTGCCTCGTTGTGCCCGAGGTAGGCCTAGCGACAAGTTAATTTGGAGAACTTATAATGCTAAATGCCTCATTTTACTGATAAAAATAAAACGAATCCCAAAACGACACTAAGATTGCATAAAGTAGAAATGTCACTAATAGCCATTGGCCTTATTACATTTTGAAGCAAAAAGGAAAAGAGACTCCTAACTATTTGGTCCCAGAAGGACCTTCCCCAGATTCGGCATCTTTAGCTCCATCGAACAGCTTCACCAGCTCACGCAGCCCCAGCAGTAGATAAGCCCTAGCCAAATGTCCTCCTTCATTTCCCTCAGCATTTTTGCAATTCTCGATCCTCTGGATGAATTTCCCTTCCAGCTCTACCAAACCTCGCTCCAAATACCCTAGAAGCTTGTTGGCGCTGACAGCCATATCCTTCCATTCCTCGATCAACTTTTGATTTGCTTCTTGAATTTCCTGATGTTCCCTCTCGCACTCCCTGATCCTCTTGCACAACTGGTTGTAGTTAACCTGTAATTCAGCCCTCTCGTCGATGACCCTGTGACCTCGAACAGACCCGAGCTGTCCTAACCCAGCATTATCCTCTTCTAGCCAACCTGGATAGTATGGGGTGTAACCGGCATGATATCTGTCAGGCTCTATGGAATCCTTTTTCCAGGATGATCTTGCTGTTCCACATGTGTTGAGCTCGACATTTGTATGCACTATCGTCGTCTTGGAAATCAGCCATGAAATGACTCATCTTTTCGACCTTTGGTACGACTTGCTTTCTCTCCACCTGCCTCATGACTCGGAGAGGGACATAGGATAAGTTCCCCTCAGACCAATGAGTATAAGAAATGGAGCGTCCCGAGAGTGGATGATGAACTCTCCAGTGGGGAACCCTACGAACATCCACTGCACCTTGTCTTCTTTCAAGTTTTCAAACAATTCTACCCATCCTCGAGCATCCCCCGGCTGAGCAAACATGTCAGGCATATAGTTCGTTCTCTTGGGATGGTGAAAGGCTATATGATCATTCCACGGCCTTCGCGGAAGCTTTTGACGGTATTGACCCCTTTGGAGATGTTCTATAAGCCATAGTTGGAGTAGTAAGTTGCAACCCTCAAAGTGACTGGCCCCTCGTTGACAGTTCTCCAAAGCTCAGTTGATTGCAGCAACAATCATGGGCACTATGCTGAAAGGCCGTTCTCCAATCCCTTCCATTAGTCTCTTAGTGACCATGGCTAGTCTGGTATGGATCTTAGCTTTCTTCATAGGAAACACTATCATTCCCAAAAAGCAGAACATAAAGACGAAAACCCTCCTGTGGATATGCCCTAGTGATGTGAGGGCGAATTCATCTGAATAGGTGTAGTAGGACTTGGTATGACCGTGCCTCTCGTACAGATAGTCGAAAGGAATATAGGAGTCCTTCAAACAAGTCAAATCTGAGTTTCTCTTCAACCCCATCATTTTGAAGAAACCCTACCCTTGCGGTTTTCTGGCATGAGCAAAATCGGAGTCTCCCAAGGAATACCGGCTAACCCACCAATTTCTTCGAGCAATGGGGTCATTTCGAGGTCCCCAAATCGAAACACTGATCTATCACTGTCCTAGAATAAGGTCGCAGCCTCTATGATTTTGTTGTCAGGCTGGATTTCCAAAAGAGAAGCTAAGTTTCCCAAATACTTGCGGACGAGAGTCCGGTCAGTGGAATGAAGGTCCTCCCACCAACTTAGCAACCTTGGGTGAATGTTGGTTACCATGCCGAATCTGGGGATTTCGTGCCTCATTTCTGCAAAACAAAGTTTTAGTAGCCTTACCCCACCGGACTCGACTATTTAAATCAATAATTAGCATAATGGCATTTAGTTCTCCAAATAAATGCACATAGCAATGGTGTTGTCCGTTTGGGTTCCAGGGGAACCCGGTGGACTTTGGAAAAGGCTATCTTAAAGAGTTATTATGTGGACAACATAACTGACTCGACTAGGTTTGACAGTGATGCATGAACAATTAAATAGAATAAGGTTTCTATGAGGTGCTAGACCGGTACCCTTGAGTGGACAACTCAAGAGGGAAAGGCACGAAACCGTCGACTGCACTGCTGATCGACTGGTTTTACCGCAAATATGCCTTTTCCAAATTTAGGGGGTAATAATATCGGAAGAACGCAACAACCCATCAAGTGTTACTATGGTATTTGTTTGGTACGAGTGGAATATGATGTTGAAGATGCAATTACAAAAAATGAAACAAATTATCACGTATTTTCACGTTCATAATGATTACAATAATTGCTCGAAAATTACAACGGTATTGGAGGAAAACAGTAAATGAAAGCGTTAAAGAAAGAAAAAGAAACAAAAAAGCCAAGTCAGTTCCAAATAAAGACATTAAACAAAGCAATAAAAGAAAACAATAAAGTCACATATAACATGAAGTGGTAAAAGCCTAAAGAATCCCCAGCAGAGTCGCCACGCTGTCGACGCACCCTTTTTCTCGCGAAATCGGGTTTACGACATTTGGGAGGACAACTCTATTCCCGTTTGGGAATTGGGTTTTTGTATTTGAAGAGTCGCCACCTAATGATTAAGTGCATTAGGACACTGAGAGTTTTGAGTTTGAAAACCAAAGTTCGGGTAAGGGCTAGAAATTATCTCGAGGGGAAGGTGTTAGGCACCCCTCAAGATCCACTAGTGTGGTTCCCGGCCATGCTATGTTGTGACTTTAATGCAAATAAGTATACAATAACTTCACACATAAGGGTTACAAATAGATACATAACAAGCATGTCGGAATCAAGGTCTAGGTGATCCACAATTGTTTGAGGGAAGGTCTAAATGCAGAAAATTAATCAAGACATTGAATAAACAAAGAAGAAAAATTTAGGAGAAAAGGAATAATGCAGTAAAATTAAAGAGGAGTTTTGGGTAGTTGAAAAGACAGAATTTTATTGATATTAAACAAAGTCACATAAAGGAAAGGGGGTCCTAGGTTTGTAAAACACATGGATCATCCACACAACACCGGCAATCAATCGTGCGCATAGCGTTATCATGTGATCATCATCTCCATGTC
>NW_017682331.1:2069-10091 GCF_001879085.1 Nicotiana attenuata | reverse complement strand
CTAGGAAGAGCTCGACCAGGTTCGGAATCTGGCAAGCTTGTCATTTTCCCTCAGCACCCCGGATATCACCTTTCCCAATACTCAAAACCCTACACCACCTCAAAACATCCCGAAGCAACAGAATCATCCCGCTCCTCATACTATTCAACCAAAGACCCAATGCAACACCTGCCATACCTCGAACAACACTCCGTTACTCATCCCAGAACTCCAAAAACTCCACAAATGACCACTTCCACACCTACCATAACACCCCCATCTACGTGGAGACCATGCCACACTCTACCCAACCCATCTCAAGCACACCCGAGTCTGATGATAAAGACTTGCTCATCAGGAACTTGACTGAGGAACTTGAGAAATTGACTAGCCGGATTCAGGGCGTTGAAGGAAACAAGGGAATGGAGGGGCTGAACTATGAAGATCTTTGCATAGAGCCCGATGTCGAACTGCCCGAGGGGTACAAACCTCCGATGTTCGAAATGTTCGACGGTACAGGCGATCAAGGGTCCATTTGAGGGCGTATTGTGACAAACTGGTTGGAGTAGGGATAGATGAGAGAATCCGCATGAAGCTGTTCATGAGGAGTCTGAAAGAAGATGCACTGTCTTGGTACATCAGCCAAGATCCAAAAAAGTGGTCAAGCTGGGTAGGCATAGCGTCCGACTTTATGGACAGGTTCAGGTTTAACACAGAGAATGCGCCTGATGTGTTCTATATTCAGAATCAAAAAAAGAAGCCTACAGAAACATTTCGCGAGTATGCTACTCGCCGGAGGTCCGAAGCTGGTAAGGTCAGACCTGCCTCAGAGGAGGAACAAATGAACAAATTCTTTGTCCGGGCCCAAGACCCACAATACTACGAATGACTAATGATGATCGAGAGCCACAAATTTTTTGACATTATCAAACTGGGTGAAAGGATTGAAGAGGGTATAAAAAGTGGTATGGTTACAAACTTCGAGGCCTTGCAAGCAACAAATAAGGCCTTGCAGTCCGGTGGTGTGTCTAAGAAAAGGGATGTAGGAGCCGTGATGGTTGCACAAAGGACCAAATCTCCTATCAAATACCAAACTTACCCAACACCTCCACTCACATATCAGCCCACTCCGAACTACCAAGCACCCTCACCGCCCACTTATCAATCACCTCCGCCTCCCATATATCATCCTACTTTGCCCAGATATTCCTAACCCGCACATGTCTACCAAAATTACAATGCTCAACCATCCCACTATCAATCACCTCCTACACGTCTGAACTTCCCTAGACCCCGACCAAATTTTGATCGCAGGCCTCCCAAACAATATACATCCATCGCTGAACCTATTGACCAGTTGTACGAGAGACTCAAAGCCGCTGGTTATGTCACCCTCATCTCTGCTACCACTCCTGAGAACCCTTCTCAGTGGGTCAACCCAAACAAATCCTGTGCATACTACTCCGGCATGAAATGGCACACCATCGACGAATGTCGTTCTTTGAAAGACAAGATCCAGTCTCTGATCGATAATAAGATTATTATGGCAAAGGAACCCGCTCCAAATGTCCGCAACAACCCTCTACCAGACCATAAAGGCGCAGGTATTCACATGATTGAAGTGGAGGATGATTGGGATCCCGAGGGATCCATCGGGCTGATCGCAGAAGGCGATGATCCAAAGAAACCAGCAGTTACTCTCAACCCCATCATAGTCCAGATCCAACCATCTGAGGTCACTGAGGTAGATGTATCTATCCCTCTTGAGTTCGAAGCAGCGTCATTAGCAAAGGCACCAGCACCATTCGAAGTTGCAGTTTTGCCACCCAAAGAACATGTCCCATTCGAAGTAAAGGTGGCCGTACCGATCCCAGTGGCAATGTCCACCATGTCGTCATTCCATACGAAAGCTATACCCTGGGATTACACAGCCGAGGCTAGGAGAAAAGGCAAGGTCAGTTTCGAAGAGACTGTTGCAGCACAGGGTATGACAAGAACTGGGAGAGTCTATACCCCTGAATACCTAGCTGAGTCCAGCTAGCAGGCCTCCAACCAGCCACCCATCATTGAGACAGGTCCAGACGACCTTTGGAGAAAAATACAGGCCAAAGAGTATTCGGTCATCGACCAACTAAACAAAACACCGGCACAAATATCCATCCTCTCACTGCTGCAGAATTCCAAGACACAAAAAAATGCTCTGTTGAAGGTGCTGAGTGAAGCCTACGTGCCAAGAAACATAATTGGCGGGGAAATGGCTAATATGGTGGGACAGGTATTAGAAAGCCATAAAATCACCTTCTATGAAGACGAGCTGCCACCTAAAGGGCTGGGTCACAACAAAGCCCTGCACATCATCGTGCAATACGAAGTCTATTTCATCACCAGGATCCTGGTCGACGGGGGTTCCAGCCTTAACATCTTTCCTCTGGTGACACTCAAGAAGCTGGGCAAAGGGTTGCATGAGAAAAGAAGGAGCAATCAACGTGAAAGCCTTTGATGGGTCTCAGAGGTCCACCATTGGTAAGATTAGCCTGTGTCTGCAGATGGGACCAACCTAGTTCGAGGTTGATTTTCAAGTAATAGATGTGCCCGCATCCTACAACTTGCTGCTAGGACGGCCATAGATTCACGCTGCCGGGGCCGTAGCGTCAACACTGCACCAGGCAGTAAAGTTCGAATGGAATCACCAGGAGGTGATCATTCACGGCGACGGTAGCAACCCCATATACAATCGCCAGACCATTCCAGCGATTGGAGGGAGAAGAAAGCTAGGCGGAGAAACCTACCACCACATCGATCGGGTCAATGCTGTCGACAAAGACAAATGGTGGGATAACAAGTTCGAGAGTATATTGAATTAGAGTGGGTACGATCCTGGCAAAGGACTCGGCAAAAACCTCCAAGTAATCGCTAAACCCATAACACTCAAGAAATATGGCACCACTTTCGGCTTGGGGTACGAATACACCTGGGAAGAGTTCAACAACTGGTCGCCACCATGGCGCGGTCCTTACTACCCACTGGAGCAACCGATACCGCATTTGGAGCAGACTTTCCAATAGGCTGACATCGTCTATGGAACAGACGAAGAAGAAGCGTTCACAACAGTGAAAAACTTGTTTTTAGAGGACAATGATATGGATTGCTGTGTTATTCTTGGGGGGGGGGGGGGAGGAAGGCCCTTCCATACAGGCTTTAAGTAGAGGAGCACGCCTCAATAACTGGACTATCAAGACAACCAGAGCCCGGCGAGCCTCGGGGTAGCAAGGCTAAAACAAGCATCATGTACTATTTTTATTTACTAGATGATTTTCTTTTCGCATCTTAATTCCCGCAATAAGATCTTCAATATACAAAACAGTTATGAAATTTATCAAAGCATTTCGACTTTTCTTATGAATCAACACTCATCATTATTTTTCTCTCATTACTTTACTTATACAGCATTACTATTACTTATCTTGATGAACCAATGATTATGACATGCAATGAGACAATGCAACAAACAGACATTGATTCAGAGGAAGATGACATACCAGAGGAGATTGTCAAATAAGTTGAGAACTTTGAGAATATACCTAAGTCCAACTTGGACGAGACAGAGATTGTTAACTTGGGAGATATAGAAAACGTCAAGGAAACATGAATCGGCGTTCACTTATCGCCATCAGGAAAGAAGGAATACACAGAATATCTAAGGGAATATGAAGACATATTCGCCTGGTCACATGATGACATGACTGGTCTGAGTACGTCTATTGTGGCCCATAAACTGCCAATCGATCCGACATGTCCACCGGTAAAGCAAAAGCTCAGAAAGTTCAAGCCTGATATGAGTTTGAAAATGAAGGAAGAAGTCACTAAGCAAGTCAAAGCTAAGGTTCTCAGGGTAGTGGAATACCCGACGTGGTTAGCCAACATCGTTCCAGTACCAAAGAAGGATGGGAAGGTTAGAGTCTGTGTCGACTACCGGGATCTCAACCGGGCCAGTCCGAAAGACGACTTCCCTTTGCCAAATATGCGCATCCTGATTGACAATTGCGCCAAGCATGAGCTACAGTCATTCGTGGATTGTTTCGCTGGTTACCATCAGATCTGGATGGATGAAGAAGATGCTGAGAAAATGGCTTTCATTACGCCGTAGGGAATTTATTGTTACAAAATGATGCCATTCGGCCTGAAGAATGCAGGGGCCACCTACATGAGGGCCATGACTACCATTTTCCATGATATGATACACAAGGAGATAAAGGCATATGTGGATGAAGTTATCATCAAATCCAAGAAAGCCGCTGACCACATAAAAGATTAGAGGAAGTTTTTCAACAGATTATGGAGGTACAACCTGAAACTAAACCCCGCAAAATGTGCATTTGGGGTTCCTGCCGGGAAGTTTCTTGGGTTTATTATGAGTCGCCGAGGAATAGAACTGGATCCATCAAAAGTCAAAGCCATTCAAGAACTACTACCGCCAAAGAGAAAGAAGGACGTGATGAGTTTCTTGGGAAGACTCAACTACATCAGCCGGTTCATAGCACAGTCTATAGTCATCTGTGAGCCAATCTTTAAGATGTTGAAGAAGGACGCCGCTACCAAATAGACCGATGACTGTCAAAAGGCCTTCGACATAATCAAGGAGTACCTGTTAACACCACCAGTCTTGGTCCCGCCCGAGCCAGGCAGACCCTTATTACTCTACCTTCAGTGTTTGACAGAGCTTTCGGCTACGTTTTGGGGCAACATGATGAAACAGGAATAAAGGAACAAGCCATCTTTTATCTCAGCAAGAAGTTCACCCCGTACGAGGCCCCGATATTCTCTTTTGGAGCGCACCTGCTGTGCTTTGACTTGGGTGGCTCAGAGGCATTACTTCTATGCCTATACCACGTACCTCATATCAAGGATGGATTCTTTAAAGTACATTTTTCAGAAGCCCATGCCCACCGGCAAGCCAGCCAAGTGGCAAATCCTGTTGAGTGAATTTGACATTGTCTACGTAACTCAGAAAGCGGTCAAGGGACAAGCACTGGCAGATCACCTCGCTGAGAACCCCGTGGATGGAGAATACAAACCCCTGAAAACGTATTTTCCTGATGAAGAGGTATCATTCGTAGGAGAAGATATTGCAGAGTCCTATGATGGTTGGAGAATGTTCTTCGATGGAGCAGCAAATTTCAAAGGAGTTGGCACAGGAGCAGTCTTGGTATCAGAAACCGATCAGCATTATCCAGTGTTCGCCAAGCTCAGGTTTCCCTGCACCAACAATATGGCCGAATACGAAGCTTGCATCTTGGGGCTTAAAATGGCCATTAACATGAACATTCAAGAGCTGCTAGTAATTGGAGATTCAGACTTACTTATACATTAGGTATGAGAAGAATGGGCAACCAAGAACTCTAAGATACTCCCATATCTGCATCATGCACAGGAATTGAGAAAAAGGTTCACGAAGACGGAATTCCAATATGTTCCCAGAATCCAGAACGAATTTGCCGATGCATTGGATACCCTGTCATCCATGATACAGCATCTCGATAAGAATTTCATTGATCCCATTCCGGTGAAAATTCATAATCAGCCGGCTTACTGTGCCCATGTTGAGGATGAGGTAGACGGAAACCCTTGGTTCCATGATATCAAAGAATATTTGACAAAGGGAGAGTATTCGGAGCCTGCCAATCATACTCAAAAGCGCACACTTCGGAGATTGTCAAACAACTTCTTTCACAGCGGAGGAATCCTGTATAGGAGGACTCCTGATTTGGGATTACTAAGGTGTTTCGACGCAAAGGAAGCATCCAAGCTACTAGAGGAAATTCATGCTGGGACCTGCGGTCCGCATATGAATGGTTTTGTCTTAGCAAAGAAGATACTCCAAGCTGGTTACATTTGGATGACTATGGAAATAGATTGCATCCAGTATGTCCGGAAATGCCATTGCTGTCAGATTCATGCAGACATGATAAAAGTACCTCCGAGCGAGCTCCACAAAACAAGCTCACCATGGCTGTTCGCCGCTTGGGGAATGGACATTATTAGACCAGTCGAGCCTGCTGCTTCCAACGGACACATGTTTATCCTTGTAGCGATCGACTATTTCACAAAGTGGGTCGAATCAGCATCTTACAGAGCAGTAACTAAGAAAGTCGTGGCAGATTTCGTCCGCGACCGCATTGTTTGTCGATTCGGTATCCCAGAGTTAATCATTAGTGATAACGGCTCCAACCTCAATAGTGACCTGATGAAAACTATGTGTGAAACTTTCAAGATTAGACACAAAAATTCCACAGCCTACAGACCTCAAATGAATGGAGCTATGGAGGCCGCCAACAAGAATATCAAGAAGATATTGAGGAAAATGATAGAAAAGCATAAACAGTGGCATGAGAAGTTATCATTTGCTCAATTGGGGTATCGCAACACGGTCCGCATATCAACCGGGGCAACCCCGTATATGCTGGTTTAGGGTACAGAGGCCGTCATTCCCGCCGAAGTAGAAATTCCTTCCCTAAGGATCATACAGGAAGCTGAGCTCGATGACGCAGAGTGGGTGAAGAGTCGTTATGAGCAACTAGCTCTTGTAGACGGAAAGAGAATGAATGCAGTCTTCCATGGTCAGCTCTATCAGAACCGAATGTCCAGAGCCTTCAACAAGAGAGTCAAACCAAAGACAATTTACACCGGGACAGTGGTGTTAAAGAAAATTTTTCCACATCAAGTGAAGCCAAGGGGAAGTTCTCTCCCAATTGGCAGGGTCCATACATGGTCCAGCGGGTTCTGACAGGAGGAGCCCTCATACTTGCAGAAATGGACGAAGAGGTCTGGCTAAAGCCAATCAATTTAGATGCAGTCAAGCGTTACTATATGTAATCTTTGTGTTTTTCCTACATGATGTAAATTGAACTACGCCTGACCTGATTCCCGTTTAAGAGGGGATACGTAGGCAGCCCTATGGGTTCAGTCACAATTCAATAAAATTTTCATTTTCCCCTACAATTAGAAACTGGGGCAGAATTTTGAGGAGGACCCTCAAAATTCTGAAGTAATTTCAGTCGATCGTCGCAAGCAAAAACCAGAAGCATCAACCCATTAAACTGGGGCAGAATTCTGAAGAGGACCCTCAAAATTCCGTAGCGAGAGAGGTTGCAATGTCTCAAACCACGTCACAGTCGTCGGTTCATCTAAAAAATATTTTAATCATACATTTATGTCATACTTTTACAAAAATCACGCATGTTTATTATTGAAACTACTTCGTTCAGCAACGCTACCCCAATGATACAAATGGTGTCACCAGATCAGAGCGGAACGAGTCAAGCAAAGCCAGCAGGGACACGAACCAACCTCCCCCTTTACAAAACTCATGATTTCTCTTTCGATGCAGGCACTTGGATTGCAAAATCATCAAACATATTATACACCCATGGGAAGAACATTATTCAACTCTCAGAACCATTGCACTTACCAACATTTGCTATCCGCACACATCAGTGATATTCCGTATGTCACAATGTCCCCAGTAATCACCACGCTGCAATCTGCTATCAGCTAAGAAAACTCTACTGTCATTTGCTATTTTATTTCTTGCATAAGGCTACCATTCTGTCTTCCGAGGTTAAGCTCTACCTCTATCTGCATCTGTATTGCATAAGGCTACTATTCTGCCTTCCTACTTGCATAAGGCTACCATTCTACCTTCCGAGGTTAAGCTCTACCTCTATCTGCATCTGCATTGCATAAGGCTACTATTCTGCCTTCCGAGACTAAACGCTGTCTCCATTCACGCTGCATGGCTGAAAGATCGCCACATACCACATCTTCATGGCTGAAAGGTCGCCTCATACTGCATCTGCATGGCTAAAAGATTGCCACATACTGCATCTGCATGGCTGAAAGATCGCCTCATACTGCATCTGTATGGCTGAAGATCGCTCATACTACATAGCATGGCTGAAGATCGCACATACTGCATCTGCATGGCTGAAGTATACGCTCATACTGCATCTGCATCGGACTGAACGTATCGCTACGATACTGTCA
>NW_017682331.1:0-853 GCF_001879085.1 Nicotiana attenuata | reverse complement strand
CCCCCTTCCTATCCGTCTCTCTAATACCCCCCCTCCAGCACGAGACTGAACCCTACCCGCCGCCCTAAAATTCCCACCACCACCACCGGCGGCGCCAATGCCATTCACCACCAAAATACACCCCTGAACCCCCGTCTCACCCTCATTCCAGAAATCCACTTCGTTTCCCTCGAATATTAGTGAAGCTCCTCGAATCTAACCCTATCATTTCTCACCTACCGCCGCCCATGAACCCCCTTCCTCTAAAACCCTCTCTGCAACACCACGTGAACCCTAGCCGCTGCCACCCTAATCCACCCTAATACCTACCTTATCTATGGCCTTCCGTGGTCATTTGAGGCCTGTACCAGCCTTCATGGCTCCTATGTGTTTGGTTCTATGGTTTCATGACCAGACCTCGAAGGGATTTGGTCCGGTCCTTCCTCAATGACCTTTCTCCGGTCATCCCTAGCCTTTCTCCGACCAGCCATGGCCATTCGAGTCAGATCCTTGACTCTCCTGGTTAGATCGATAACTTTCAAGGCCTTTCTCATTGCTATTGGGTTTTCTGAAACCCTAATATCTAAGACTTTTTCGATTTGCTTTCAGATTCACCTTAGATCTATGCTTGCCATGAACTTTTTAAGTGCTTCCCGAAGTTTCTTTGACCTTTCTTTCAAAATGACTCTTCACTTTCCGATTAGGGTTTTCCTACAAGTTTTTCTTTTCAAAATCTCTTCTCTGATTTTAACGTGTCTGTGATTTTTCTATGTCTTGCTCATGTTGTTCTCCTATCTGAGTTAGTATGTTGAAAACCCTAATTTCTTTTGTGGTTCATTCGAATTCCGAAACTGTTTGCTAGCACTTGTTTGAT
>NW_017682330.1:0-10092 GCF_001879085.1 Nicotiana attenuata | reverse complement strand
CCAACGATAACACAAGTGCAGGTTTGTTTAGTTCGAAATTGCATAGAATTATGGTTTTACGGTATTATCTACAAAATTACTACATTTGCCTACAATTAAACTACAAATCAGTTTAATGAAAGAATAAAGCAATGTTGTTTTCAAAATTATCTACAAAGTTACTACATTTATACGACAAAATAAACTACAATCTATGATTAGAAATTGTTGATTTCAAAATGTCTGACATCCTAAATGGATGGCTACAAAATTTTCACTATATCTACAAATTATCTACAATTGAAATGGGAATTGGGATATTAAAATTCAATGTATCCAGTTTGTAGATATTTTGTAGATAAATTGTAGTTTGTATTCTGATTGTAGATGCATTTGTTTTGTGTTTTCACAAATCCAAAACGGCTAAAACTTCTACAAAATCTTCTGCAAAAAACAGTCTACAATTTATCTACAATTTATCTACAACTGTTCTACAATTTCTACAATATGTCGTCGTCTTCTTCTTCTTCTTCTTCTTCTTCTTCTTCTTCTTCTTCTTCTTCTTCTTCTTCTTCTTCTTCTTCTTCTTCTTTGAGTTTCAATCTGAATTTCAATCAAAACCAAGTATGTCCAGAATATTTATGAAAAACAGAAAAATTAAACAAAACTCATTTTTCCTAACTCTTTTATACATTGATATTAATTGCAGGTCAAGATGATTCTGCTATAATTATGCAGAAGAGGAAATTGGGAAAGAAGGCAAAAAGTTATGCTTATAGAATTCGTGAGCATGGTAATGCCGTCTATTTACATCTAGTTCATTCTTTTCCTTTTTCCTTCTTTAAGAAACAATAAAAAATATTTTCCTATTTTGATGTTTTGCAGTGAAATTGGGGGCAAAGTTTTAGAAACGGTGAAGGGGAAGTTGAAATAGTGGAAAGAAGGAGGGAGAAGGAATATATTCAGGAATATGTATAATGTAAACGAAGGAGAGAGAAGCTGCTAAAAGATACAGAAAAAAAAAAACGGTCCATTTTTGGTACCTTGAATTAAGGAGGGATATATGCTGCATTATTGTACTCTTAAAATATACTATGGTATAGAATTGGTAATTTAATATACTAAATGTAATTATATCAAACCTTAAATATTGAAGGTAATAAGGTTTTCTATATGATATGGGAATGTAAAAATTCCATTGGATAAACAAACCGTGTCAAGGAGAAAACAAAACTACAGAAAAGAAAAGGAATACAGTTAAGGGGTCGGAAAATCTTTTAGGTTTGGGGCAAAGAAAAAATAAAGCCAGATTGGGAATAAAGACGGCGTACGCTACACCACAAAACGGAACCAAATAAATAGCGCTATTCCTATTCGAAGTTAGCGTAAAAGGAACGAACCTCGACTTCTTCTTCTGTTTTTGTAGCAAAGCAAAGTAAAAGGATCAATCGATCATGCAGATCTTCGTGAAAACCCTAACCGAAAAACCATCACTCTCGAAGTTGAGAGCAGCGATACAATTGACAATGTCAAGGCTAAAATTCAGGTATTCCCGCCTCCAATTTATGCCCTTTTATTGTTCAGGATTTCGTTTTGTTTCCATGAATTAGGGTTTTGGCGTTTTGGATATTAAGATTACTGGTTTTTACTTTTTGGCGTTTTGGATATTAACAGCTTGTTTGGATGGTTGTTACATATCGTTTCATAATGCACCGTATCGTATTGTATTGTACTGTACCGTTTGATGAATACAATGTTTGAATAGATTGTATCGTTTGCCATTGTTTCATGATATCATGCACCAGCAATATGAAGAATAAACTTGCACTTATAAAGAAAATTATGATACGGGGGTAAAATTATTATATAAAAAGGTAGGAACAAATGATGAAATAAAATTATTTATAATAATAATGAAGGGTGAGATGAGGGAAAGAGACAAGATAACGACGCGACCACACCAAATCGTCGTTACATAAAGTGATACATTTCATCGTTACGTAATGACGAATTTAACGATATAACACAATAAAATTTAAATAACAATCAAAACAAATATCGTATTTAAAGTAACAAATACGATACAATACAATAGGTAACAACCATCCAAACAAGCTGTAAGATTGTTGGTATTTAGTTTTTTCTCTGTCGATCAAAGGCGCAATTTTTTTGTTTTGTTTTGTATCCATAATATAATGTGTGTGGAGATTGATACATATAACAGCTCAATGTTTTTTAAAAAAAAATAATCGTGGTGTCTGGGCCAGCTTCACGCTTACCTCGGCTAATTTCACGGGTACGTGTTACCTCCCACCAGCGCAGGCAGGGACGGATCCAGCTATCCCGTACCGGTTCATCTGAACCCATAAGTTTCGAACGCGAGTATACATTATATGTAAAAGTCCAATAAAATTGCAAACAAATAGAAGAACTTTAAAATAATGGGTTTCAATAAGTAAATATAAAAGTTGAATCATGGAGTTTAAATCATGGATTGGCCTCTGAGCGCAGGTACCAAAGGTACCAGGTAACACTCTCAACAAAAGGCTTGGACAAGGCCACACCCTTGGGTGCTATAATAGCTCAACGTTTTTGCAATTTGTGTTGCGATTTAAGTTCTCTTTGGACTATATATTCTGCTAATAGATGCACTGCTTACAATCTAATTGGTGGTCATGAATACATGATAATTCGAAGTTGAAAAGGGACTCTTTCTTCCTGCTAATTCTTAACATACCGTTGTTGTTTAGTCTAAATCAATTGATCTTTCAATTGCCGTGGATGAAAAATTGGAATTTTCTCCCTCTATGGTATATCCTGTCAATTCTTTATATGCTGTCAAATACTTGTACCAGAAAGCACTGGTTTTGGAACCTCAGTTAATACAGGCTTATGGCACACATAATGTGCCTATGGCTTCTTGTGGATTGTCATAACTGTGCAAAAAGGGGATATGTACTTCAAGTTGATGTCCAAGTTATGAGTGATAAACTCTTTTAGGTTACCTAACCACTTTCAACTCATTTTTTAATCAAAAAAGAACGTGACTGTTGCATCCCTACAAGTGGTTAAATATATTAAATTAAGTATGTACTGGTATGTAATTGTACAAGATTGTAAATGCATATGTTCACCAAATTGGAAGAAAACAGACAGATAAACCTGCAATGACACAAAAAGACACAGAATGTAGATTGTGGATGTTGTAGACTTGTAGTTTGTCATTGTGTATTGATAGCTGCTGGAGTTAGATATCTTATTATTTGTTCTTTTCTTTTTGGTAGTAAGACTTAGGGGTCATTTGGTAGGGTGCATAAGAATAATTTGAATAGGGTGTATTAGTAATGCTGGTATTAGTTATGCTTGCGTTAGTTATGATGGTATTAGTTATGCTGACATATTTCTTATCCATTGTTTTGGTTTGATGTAATTAAAGCATTGCACAATTTTTAAAAGAATTGCATGTTTACAAAAATGCCCTCAAAACCAGTCCATCACTCTAACTTTTTAAAAGAAACATATGTTGAGAAATATTTTATATGAAAAATTTTTAAAAAAAATTATTTGATTGTGTCTACCTATATTGTAATATAGAAATATTTATTTATAAAAGGAAATATGTTAAGTATTTATTTATTTACTAGAGATATATTTTGTTTCTCACTACTCGATTATTTAAACTTGCCAATTAATATAAATAACTAGCATATTTTAATCAAGCATAAATTTTGAAGAACAATTTTGTCTTTAACTAAGCTAATGCATGCATTAAAACCCATTGCATTGCTAATACCCATGGTTTTCTATGCATTAGTTATGCATAGGATAATACCAAATAGGATGTATAACTAATGCTTGCATAACTAATGCATAGGTTAAAAAATGTCTACCAAACAAGGTATTATTAATACACAAAGCTAATGCATGCATTATTTTACCTAATGCATCCTACCAAACGACCCCTTAATAGTTTCATGCCCACTAATCATGTGTTGCTATTTATCTGGATCATCTTTTTATTTTTATTTTTTGATAAGTATTCATTCTGGAGTATTAATCACCTTGCCTGTACAAACAAAGTCCCTGTTGCACTTTTCAAGGTTTTCTTTCCTCCCTGTTTCTCTTTTGAAATCCTCCTCAAGATGTTGTTGGAGTGAATGTGCATTACGTGAAGACGACTGACTTTTTTCTTGAGAATGGTAACATTTGTATGAATAGAGAAAAACACTAAGGCAGTGCGATGCAATATGTACAGGGGGTAGTAGATTAATCTTGATCTATATTAGCTACAAAGAGCCTAACATGTCTATCAAAGATTTTGTATCCTCTACAAGAATTTCTTTACACCAAAAATGAAATAGAAGAATACAGTTCATCTTGACATCCTGAATGGAATTGTATCTGTCTTCAAACACTCTTGAGTTTCTCTCCTTCCATATTATCCACCCTATGCAAGCAGGTATCAATCTCCACCATGTCTTCTGTCTCACCGAGCCTCCATTGTTGTTCCAAGATTTTAATAACTCAACAGTAGTAGCTGGCATGGACCATCTTAGCCCAACGTGAAGATGACTGACTTGTCATGTGTGTTTTTTAGGGCTTATACAGTGTGGATATGAATATCAGCTTTGTGTTTGGATGCGTAAACATAAAAATTTGAGATAATGCCTCTGGGCACTGGTGTCGTTACTAGATGATATTTAACCATTGTTTTATAGTATTGGGATCACCTGAAATCTCCATTATGTGCTTGTATGTTTAGGTGACCTTGATGGGATATTTTTAATTCATTTATCTACCTGTTCCCTCGTGGGAATTGGTGCTACCATGCTCTTGATGATATCCCTTACTACCTTAGGATGATGTTACCAGAGATTCACCATTTCGGAGCTTGTTTTGAAGCCCTTTATCTTGTTTAGCCACTCGGTTTAATGAATCCCTTGTCAAGTAGGTCCTGAAGTTGCTCTTTCCGTTCTTTTGGATTAGGTGTAGCCATTTTTTGTGTAGGCATTGAGATATGTTGTTTCCCTGGTGCTAGAACTCTATGCTCACTCAATCATGGGCACTGTTCTATTTTAGGGCTACGAGAAACCTGATCAAATATGGGTAAAGATTATACTTAGTCTTTGATTTGGTAACTAGTTTATTTGAATTTGAAATCAACCTTAATACTATCAAATACGTGCAGTCCCAAAATATGACCTCTAAGAAGACCCACAAAATGTAAGAGCCCACCATAACCCATAAGGAAAAGCTCATAACCATTGACTCCCTATCAAAGCTAAATGAAGGTCCTTGAATTACATTTGTGCATATATCGACTTTTAATTGCCATAATATGTGATTTGCTGCATGTTGGATAGTGAGGCGTTGTTTCAGATTTCCCTTCTCCTGCTATTCCTGTCTGCCCTGCACTGCCTTGCCCTGCCTTGGTTTTGTCCACTTATCTTTTGTAGTATTTGTTAAATGCTGGCATTTATGCTAACATGCATTAGTTAGTCATGTGCTCTTTTCTTTTTACTTAGAGATGACAAGATACTGTATGTGTTGCTTACCAGGATAAAGAAGGCATACCTCCTGATCAGCAGAGACTGATTTTTGCTGGGAAACAGTTGGAAGATGGGCGGACCCTGGCTGATTACAACATTCAGAAAGAATCAACTCTTCACCTTGTTTTGAGGCTCAGGGGAGGAACTATGATCAAGGTGAAGACTCTCACTGGAAAGGAAATTGAGATCGACATTGAACCCAACGATACCATTGATCGGATTAAGGAACGTGTTGAGGAGAAAGAAGGAATACCTCCTGTGCAGCAAAGGTTTGTATTTCTTTTATTTCGATCAATTTGAATACCGCAGATTTGTGTCTCCAGTGCTTGTTTTTGCTCCTGTTCCCCCACACCATACTGCCTCCTCTCACCCTCACCATGTGACCAAAAGAGTGGCAATGCTGTATGAGTGATGTTGTTTGCCTGGCCTATGAATCTTTTTTGGACTTATCTTTTAAGTCTCTGCAGGTTGTCATGTTTCTGTTGCCTGGTATTTCTGTCATTCCCTGTAATAACTACTACAATTAAATGCTCCTCCTAGACTTGATTTATTGCAATTTTCTACTTTGCCCATTTTCATAATTATAACAATTCATAGTTGTGTCAATTGAATGTCACATATTAGTTGCTTAGATGCAGTGTATTCAAGGATTAAGGGAATGTGAAGCCCTTAGGTCTATATTGTAATAAATGTTTTTGAGGCATACCACATACTCTTTGGAGAATACAATTAAACTTTTGTGCGGTTCAGTTGACAAGCATACAATTAAAGACTTAATGACTTGAAAAATATATAAAAAATTCAAGTTCTATCAAACTGGCAATGCTGGCATATTTTAAGAGCATTGTGAACATTCAACGGGTCTAACAGCTCTTGCATCTGCCATTCTGCACTGGTTAAGACATCGCCTAGAAAATTCAGCAGGTCTGATGAAGCTTATAGATCTTTTGTCTGCATTTGCTCTCGTCAGCCAAATTTCATAGTTTCTTGCTGGCATGCCTCAGAATAATGGTGTGCATCCAAATGTTTTTTTCTTTTCTTTTTTGGTTAAGTTTCAATCTTATCTCTCTTCAGTGGAGAAAAAGATTGCTTACAGTCTTGGTTTCTTAAAATGGTTTTGTTGCAAATTGACGGTATAACTAAAATGCACTTTGTTATAGTAATTTGGACTGCTTAGCTTCTTCCCTTTCTTAGAAGGGATGGTGAATGTCAAAAGACAACTTATGAGTAAGCCCTCAGTCAGTGTGTTCGTATGTTATGTGTTCGAGATAACGGAAAATATGAAAAATCATAATTCTATTCTTTAACACTTTTGGCAGACTTTCGTTGTGTATCATGGTCATTATCTAGTACATTAGGTAGGCTTTTACTGAAATACACTTTCTTATTTCGCAGAATTCCATGGTACTGATTGAGTTGTTCTTTGATTTCACTTTCATTTCGATTGGTCTTATAGGCAGAAAGTAAATAGTGGCTAAGAGATATCTAACTTGTTCCTAAGTCAATTTTTTTGTAAACAAGTCATTTTACCTATACGTTCTGCGCGTTATACAAGTACCTTCTTCATATTTGTTGTTTTATTTCTGTTCGGCAGTTTACGACAGTGTTTTTACTTTTTGTGCCTATGGTTTATTGCAGGCTTATTTATGCTGGAAAACAGTTGGCAGATGACAAGACGGCTAAAGATTACAACATCGAAGGTGGTTCTGTTCTTCACCTTGTTCTTGCACTAAGGGGTGGCAGACTCTAGGTAGCAATTAACTTGGTGGAAACATATATGTCCTTTCTTTTTTCCATGAATTTGGGATGAACATTTCTTCTCTTCCCTCCACACCGCCCCCCCCCCCCCCCCAAACCTTGTTTTTTTTCGGGTTGCTGATTTACTATTGGAATAAACTGGGAAAAACTTGTGGTTGTTCGTGATTGACTTGCCCATTAATTTGTGTTGGCTCGTTTCTTAAGTTTGCTATTTTATAGTTCTTTTTCATTTCTTGGCTGCACATATAGAGTTTTACGTGCACTTTTAAATATGCACATAATCGCCTGCTTGCAACCATGTCACCCTAAGAACCATTATGCTTTAACAATTGATCTCCCTTATTCCCTTGGTTTGGTGGAAGCTGATACAAGATTATTAATGTTTTACCCAATGGGTTCAAACAACCACTGGCCAATTTTTTTTTTCCTGCTTTGATTATGCGTGCCATGAGTCCGAGGGTCTACCGAAACAATCTCTTCTACCTCCTACAGGTAGGGGTAAGGCTCGCGACCCTCCTAGAGCCTACTTGGTGGGAATACAAAGGGTATATACCCTCCGCTAAGCTCACTTGTGGAATACAAAAGGGTAATTATGTTGTTTTGTTGTTGTTTGTTATTAGGGGAAGAGGGTGAAGGGGAAGGAGGAAAGGGGATACAATGCTAACTCAATACGTTTGAAACTCTGTCAACTCAACTGTAAACGAAGGCAGGGACTCTCGTCAAGTAAGCAACCCTTTACCTCCTGCGCCAATCAATTGTCATAGTTGGTAAAAAGACTAGTTGGAATGGGACTACTCTTTAGCCTTTGTCAAATACTGCTGCAACCAAAAAGTGTGGTGGCAGTAACCTCGGAACAAAGAATTGCAACATGGTCTCATTTTTTTCTGGCGTCCTCACCATATTTGGATTCTACCTACCCACATAAAATATAAATGGGCTTTTTTACTTTTAGCGCCGCGTCAGAAATTATTTACATTGCGATAGCTGAAAAAGTGTATAAAATTTATATAATTTGTTGTATATAACATAGAGAAATATATATATATAAAAATACATTTTTTCAGCTATTAAGTGTCAATTTCTTGACTCTCTCCCAAATAAATGGTAGAAAACCCCTTCCAGCTAGCGTTTGGCCATAGATCCAAATTTTTTTGTGGAAAAATTTGATTTGGGTGAAGTTTGGTTTGAAAGATGAAAATATGTTTGGACAACGTTTAAAACATATTTTCCAACTTTAATTTTTGGAAAAACATGTATGATTAATTTCCTCAAGTTTTGGGATTTTGGCCCAAAGATCAGCTCAATAGCTATTTTTTGGCATTTGGGATTTTGGCGTCAAAATATGAGCAAAATTTTATGGCCAAACAATGAGTTTTGAAAATAAATCCGAAATTTATTTTGGCAAAACTCATGTCCAAACTGGTCCTAAACACTATCTCCCTCCCAACTCGACCCAAATCAATAGTACAGTTATCCTGATACTGCACGGATTCTATTTTACATGCCAATGTGTGAATATCTTAGATGAAAATCCTTGGTGCTTAAAAGTACAAACGACTAAATTCACTTGATCGTTAATAGCGTTATGGGTTCAGTTTGGCAACACTCGATAGAAAGATGTCTTTCTTAAATTCAAAGATTAGCCGTCAAAATCACATGAAAAATCATTCATTAGTCGTTTAACTACCAAATGTAGGTAATACGCTGGACTTTATTTTAAATTACTGCATATAACAGTTTTTCCAAAACTTTACTTTCTCAAAGTATACTGTTTGCTCAATAAGTTATATGTGCTTTAATGAGCAAAACAATACAACAATAAGTTACGGGAAAATCATAGCAAATCGTAATAATCCATTGGACCAAGCGAAGAACATGAAAATAAGTACTCAGGCTAGGGAGAAGAAATCTTAATACAGCTTTTATTGATAAATTAGGTTTGGTCTGCTCTCCTGAAGACGGTTCATGAGCCTTAGCAATGGTGTTTTCTTCTTCCCCTAAGATGGTATATTTTTCTCTTCTCTCTCTCACTTTTGTGAATAATGATGAAGAACGCAGCCCTCCTTTCTAGGGCTTCCACTCTTAGTATTTATACGTGTGAGCTTCGTGAGCTTGGCAATTAAATGGTCGTGGCCACGCTGAGGTTCCGTCCCCATGGGGAATACTGGGCGTGCCCTCGGAAGATTAAATCGGACGCAAGAGTCTAATCCCTGTTATGAATTAAGTGGCCATAACCCTTATTAATTATGGATTAGCTCAAGACGAGATTCAACCTCCGTTAATTACCGTGAGGATCGATTCTGACCATATAGATTAGCGTTCCCTACGACTTATTGAGGTCGTTTTCGGCCGATGCTCGATGAAGCCGGACTTCATCGATTTGTATTTGAAAAAACTCGAATAAGGGGGTCGACTGTATTGACGGCGGTGGCCTTGAGCCGTTAACGACTGCTTGGAGTATGGCCCGAAGCCTTTCAATATATTGGAAGAGCTTTCAATCACATTAGAGATGAGCCGTAGCCTTTCAATATAATGGCGATGGTCCGTCAGTCTTTCATATGTTGGAGAGCCTTTCATACATTAGATGATGGGCCTAGCCTTTCATCGTATAAAGGGCAGTGGCCGTGCCTTTCATATATTGAGAGATGGCCGTGGATGAATGGAATGCCCGCCGGGTACGTATTCGGGTCCACGTCCAGGAATTTTGAGGCGTATCGGCGCATTCTTTTCAGATTCGCAGGTCCCGTATGCGATTATTCTGACGGCGGGACTTGGCGGAATGGCTGTAGAAGCCGCTTCGCGAGCT
>NW_017682329.1:0-10094 GCF_001879085.1 Nicotiana attenuata | reverse complement strand
AACTAAACACAAACTAGTGTTTGCAACCACTAATTCAGCAATTAAACATGAAATTAGTCCAAATATCAAACACCCATAGTCAATCTAGCCCTAAAACACAAGACCCATCAATTACCCACACTAGGGTTGAGCCACAACCCTAGCTTATGGGTCTAGCTACTATTAATTGAAGAAGAAAACAAAGAAATAGATGAAGAACAACTCATATTAATTAATTACTAAGATAAACTAGAAGATTCAATGTTGAAATGAAGATAAAATTGCCCAAAACAGTTAATGTATTCGAACCCAAGAGCGCAACTTACAGCTGAAACTATCTGCTTAACCTAAAAATGGAAAAGAAGCTATTTATACTAAGCTGACAATTCTGGACAAAAATACCCTTGCGGGGTTAGTGCGGACCGCACAAAATGGAGTGCGGCCGCACTAGGGCTCTAAACTTGAGAATCCAACTCTCTGAACTCGGGCAATGCGGACCGCACAGAATGGAGTGCGTCCGCGATGGCTTCTAGTGCGGTCCGCATAAAATGGAGCGCGGACCGCATTGGCTTGAAACTCCCAACTGTCACTTCTCTGATCCTTTTCACTGCGGACCGCACTAAATCGAGTGTGGCCGCATTGATCTCAGTGCGGACCGCACAAAACCTAGTGCAACCGCATTGCCTTTTTGCCTGAATAACATGCTCTCTGAACCTCACTTGTGCGGATCGCACAGAATTGTGTGCGGCCGCACTGGCCTTGTTTTGCCTGAGCTTTGTCTTGCCTTGGTACTTGTGCAAGTTTCACTCCTTTTGAGTTGATCTTTGACATCTTGTCACCTTGTTGATCAAACCTGCAATCAAGCACAACTTGTGAGCCTTTTGGGACTATTTTGTACAAATTTCTAATCAAAACATAAGCAATAAGGAGTACAAAATGTATCAAAATCACTACTTATCAACTCCCCCAAACTTATACTTTTGCTTGTCCTCAAGCAAACAAAATAAGACCCACCCCTCAAGGGAAAATCCAAGAAAATTCAGCTGTCCTAAAGTAACCTCCTCTAGCCTCAATTGGGTCTAACAATTGCCCTCAATACAAATGAATCATTAACAACATTTACTCTTCAAAACACCATGGATTAAGTGCGACACCAGAGCATCAAGAGTTGACTCAACACATCAAAGAACTCTTTCTACTACTTTATTCATTATGGAACCCAAACTCATACATCCTCAACTTTTCTAAAGCAAACCTCACCTTTAGAATAGTGGCACTCATAACGAGGTTAATGGGAATTCACTCATCTCTCAAAAAGAAAATTCACAAGACCGGCTCTAAGTACCATATGCTTGCCCCTTATGTGATTCATCACTAATGTAAGCTTCATTCAACTCAAGATCATATAGGGCTTTTGTGGAGACATTGTGAAGGCTTTTGGTTCAGGGTAGGAAATGTTTGGTCTAAGTAGGTTCCAGCTTCCCTTAAGCACTTCTTTTGTTTCATTTGTCACACATTCACTTGACTCTTTGAGTCATTTCACTTCTTTCTAAGGGGTTAGAGAGACATACTGTCACTCTTTCTTGTACATTTCAAACTTTTTCTCCTTTTTCAACTTCCCACACCTTTCATTGTTTGCTTTTGTTGAATCCCTTTTTATTCTCTTCATATTGAACATTCTTTTTGTCTTTTTGCTTTTCTTTCTTTTTCATTGCCTTTCCTTATCTTTATTTTTTGCCTTTTTACCACTTTGTTGCAATCCTCGTCTCTCCCCCCAAACTTATACTTTTGCCATGTGCTAAAGAAAAGATCGGGTGCCAAGAGAGGGTATCTTTTAGAACGGTAAAGGCTTGTATCATGATTTTTGAAAGAAAAAGGTCTAAGGCTCAAAAGGGTTGACTAGGGATCTTATCATTGGTAGGTTACGGATGTTTTCAAACTATCACTTGGACCAAGGAGAGCCTATAATCATGTCACAAATCAAAATTCACTTAGGATTTTGCCTCAACAAACATTTAGGGCAAGTTCTAGACCAATGGCTCGGGACTTGGACTTGCATTACGATTACTCACCATACAAGCTATGGGATCGCTAAAGACATAGAGTCGGGGGCCCACAACGACCTTAGATAAGATTTGAGCTCACAATGGTCCCAAAAAACCACTTGATGATTATCGGTCAACGCAAAAGTCTCAAGGTCACGACTTTCACCATCCTAAACACAACAAATTGTTTTTGACCATAAAATCAAAGGCAAATGTGCTAGGCCCAAGTGAAGCTTTGCTTGAGGCACCCTTAACCACTAACTACTAAAAACAAAAAGAAAAACGGACTCAAACCCTTAAGAAGGTTGTCACGCCATCCATCATTGGGAAGAGCCACCCGGTTCACACAAACTCCACCTTTGGAAAGAACCGTGGCATTAAGAAAACCAAAGGCTTATTGCAAACTTTCAAAATAAGAAGTTATGAACATAACTAAGAAGCTAAGAACAAAAAAATTTGCGGAAAGTAAAATGAATATATACAATAGGGGATTTGTCGAATATACAATAGATGGGATGAATATATACAATTTAACATAAGTTTATATACAGACCCAAAGTAAACTAAAAGTGCGAGAAATGTAACGGAATGTTAAAATTATATACAAACCAAAGATGAAAAATAAGGAAAGCATAAAAAATGTCAAATATATACACTAATCCAATGAATCCAAATGTAGGGCCTACCCCCTCAAATGAAAGCTGGCATTGTCCCCAGTGCCAACTAAACTAAGTAAGCACCAAAAAGATAATGGACAAGGATATAGAGACTCCCTATGGCCTGTCTGTCTGCATGGGCTCCTGAGTGGTCCCTGGGTCCTCACTGTGCTCGGGAACCTCAGACTGGTTCCATGTGGTCTGCTGCTCTACTGCCGGGACCTGGGCCTGGACCTGGACAACCTCCTGAGGTGCATCATGTGGCTGACTGGAGGAGGCCTCCGGTGGGTCTGCCAACTGGATGACTGCATCGTCCACTCGGGGAATCCTCCTCCTCCTTTTGGGAGGCCTCTGAGACTGCTCTAGCTGGAGATGAGCTGCAGGTGCAGGGTCCTGAAGTAGTTAGTCCAAAGGCTGCTGGTCTGCCTTCAACCTATCGACATCAACCCTCAGCTCCTTCACGAACTCCTTGGAGGTTCGTGTCTTCCTCAATTTCTTGTACTCCTTAGCAAGCTCCTTGAGAGCCTTGCTATGTGAATCAACAGTAGTACTGAGCACCTTCTGGTTTTCAAGGATTTTCTTTTGGTTCACTAGAATCTCTTTGAGAGCATCCTCTATGGACTGTGGGACCTGCGGAGGTGGAGAAGCCGACTGAGCCTCTACTGTGGTAGTCAAGATAGACAACTTGGATGACGCTATCTGCATCCAGTTGTTGATACTGAGAAGAGCCTGGCTCAATCGGTGGGCAGTCACCGGGTAAGCTCGGGAGGAGGGAATCTCCGGATCTGCTGAGGTGGATGGGACAGGAGGGATCTCTGTGGAAGTGGAGGCAGGCTGAGTACAGCCACTACGACAACTGGCTCTTCAGACTGGCCAGTTGAAGTAGTAGTTGTTCCCTTAAAGTTCTTGCTCTTTAGGTTGTCATCCCCCTGCATGCTGTAGAGAAAGGGGCCTTTGCTTTGACCGTTATGTCGAATAGTCTCTTTTCAACTTTGAGGTCCCGGAAGTACATAGTCATAAAGCTGGGGAAAGGGTAGTTTCTATCATGCTCATTTCCCACAATTGAGATTATCCTAGACATTACATTACCCACATTGATCGGGTACCCCGCCATGATCGAAGCCACCAACATTGCCCGGTGAAAAGGGAGGGAGTTGTCATGAGTAGTCGGGTCTAGTCTGCTGCACACAAAAGTTTCCCACCCCTTTGCCTCGAAGTTCAAGCTACGTCTCAGAATCTTGACGCCCGCATTCAACCAATCGGGGGTGGTACCTGGGATTGCCAGGTACTGTGCCAACCAAGGACGGACCTCCTCGCCCATTTCCATCTTTGCCATATACAATGTCTCATCCTCCTCATCAAAGCCAAGGTAGTCGTTTATTGTCTTCCTGTCAAATAACACCTTCAGATTTCGCACCTTGGTCACCTTGGTACCCTTTTTGATGTGGGCAACGTTGGTGTAAAATTCCTTGACCAAGTGCTCGTTGGCATCTACACATTCAGCCAAAAAGTGCTCCCAGCCAACTCTCTCCCTAAACTGCATTCTCACGTTAGGGTTGTGAGGTAGCAAGTCTCTATCCACGAAACTCCTCCCCGGGATCAACTTCCTCACCAGCCACCATTCCCGGAATTTGTGATACGCCACCTCACTGACAAAACGGTCCTGCCACACCTCCGGTTTTCTAGTTCTATCAACCCCGCCAACCTGAGGTTCACCCCCTTCTCCTACATCTCCTTCTTCTTCCTCCTCATCTCCTATTTCACCCTCTCCAGATAATGAAGCTGTGGGAGAGGTGGAGTATTCCCCACTACCGGCAGCTGAGCCTTCAAATGACTCAGAAGATATATTCACTGACGCTTGGGCAGTGGGGGATGCTGGAGGTGTGTCTCTTAGCCCGTTCCTCTCCCGGGCAGTCAGAGATGAACTCTGGCACAGAGTCTGAGGTGATCTCCCGGGAGGGCTCGTACTCACTCCCCGACATGTCAATGGCTCTATCAGCAGCCTTTATCAACTTTCTTGTCTTTTTAATATTTTGCCGGGCTTGAGGAGTTAGTCTTATCATTTTCTGTTTCCCTCCCCGGGAGGATTCTCCTCTGCCTGGTTGTTTAGAGCCTTAACCTCGTTGTTTCACCATTTTCAGATGTGGGATGAAATGAAGATTAATAGTTCCAAGCAATTAATTACGAGCAACAGGGGTGATGAACAATGTTTTTAGGGTTCTGAGATTCAATAGTGCAAAAAGGGTAAAAGGAGGGCCTCAGGCCCTATTTATAAAAAGGACCTGGGGACTAGTCTTACCAACCAGTGCGGATCGCACAAAATCGACCGCGGTCCGCACCACTCAACATGATTCAAAGCTTGAGAAGGCAACCACTGCTGTCTGCACAAAATAGAATGGCGGCTGCAGTGGTCTACCGCGGACCGCACAAAATGGACTGCGGCCGCGGTGGCAAACTTCAGAGAGTGTTATTTTCACCCTTTGTTTAGTGCGGACCGCACAAAATGTAGTGCGGCCGCATTGGAAACTTCAGAGACCTGATCATTTTATCCACTATGTTCTGCACTGCATCAACACAATCCTGTAGCATCTCACAACCAGTTAGCTCAAAAATCAATCCTATACTACAATGAAAATCAAATAAAAACAAGAAGAAAAACACATGGGTTGCCTCCCAAGAAGCGCCTGATTTAACATCGCGGCACGACTCAAGTTACCATCAAATCATTTGAGATGAAGAAGTGCCACCACGTGGCTGTCATCAATTTTTCCCACGTAATGCTTGACCCTATGCCCATGCACTCTAAAAACTTCCCCACTTTTGTTCTTTAAATCAAGAGCACCAAACGGGGTCACACACACTACTTCAAACGGTCCGCTCCATTTTGACTTGAAATTTCCCAGGAACAACCGTAGCCGAGAGTTGAATAAGAGCACCAAATCACCCACCTTGAACTCCTTGCCCCGAGTATACTTGTCGTCAAGGTATTTCATTTTATCCTTATATAGGGACGAATTAGAGTAGGCATGGAATCTAAATTCGTCAAGTTCATTGAGTTGCTCCACCCGAAGATTAGCTGCAACATCTCAATCAAGGTTCAACTTCCTCAAGGCCCACATGGCCTTGTGCTCTAACTCAACCGGTAAATGGCATGCTTTCCCGAACACCAACCGATAGAGAGACATACCAATCGGAGTCTTGTAATCAGTCCTATAAGCCCACAAAGCGTCATCCAACTTCTTTGACCAATCGGTCCTATTTGCATTAACCGTCTTTGACAATATGCTTTTCATTTCCCTGTTGGAGACTTCAACTTGACCACTTGCTTGAGGATGATAGGGAGTAGAAACTTTGTGATTGACACTATACTTTGAAAGCAAAGTGTCAAAAGCTCTATTGCAAAAATAGGACCCCCCATCACTTATGATTACATGAGGAGTACCAAACCTTGTAAAAATGCTCTTCTTGAGAAATGCAACAACACTCCGGGCCTCACTGTTGGGCAAAGCCACGGCTTCAACCCACTTTGAAACATAGTCCACTGCCACAAGAATGTATGTGTTCCCACACGAGCTAACAAACGGGCCCATAAAATCAATGCCCCATACATCAAAAATATCAACCTCAACATTGAGAGGCATCTCATCTTTCTTCGAAATTCCACCCGCTCTTTGACAATCGTCACACCTCTTCCAAGATCACTTGCATCTTTGTACAAAGTTGGCCAATAAAATCCACAACTAAGAACTTTGGAAGCACTCCTAGCCCCACCATGATGGCCACCATAGGGAGAGGAATGACACGCCTCCAAGATACTCAATTGCTCTTCCTCCGGGACACACCTTCGGATCACACCATCCGTGCAAATCTTGAACAAATACGGCTCATCCCAATAGAAATCCAAACTATCCCGTTTGAGCTTTTTCCTTTGGTTAGAAGAGAGCTCACACGGGACAATGCCAGTCACAAGGTAATTAGCAACATCCGCAAACCACGGAAAGTAGCTGCTCATCAGAAAATGCATCATTGATCTCTAGACCATCACATGGCCTTCCTTCCTCCTCCAAGCGGGACAAGTGGTCCGCCACTTGGTTTTCACTACCCTTCCGGTCCACAATTTCTAAATCAAACTCTTGAAGTAACAAGACCCATCGCATCAACCTCGCTTTGGAGTCTTTCTTTGTCATCAAGTACCTAAGGGCTGCATGATCGGTGTGCACTATGACCTTGGCCCCCATAAGATACGACCGGAACTTTTCCATTGTAAAAAATATGGCCAACAACTCTTTCTCAGTTACCGTGTAGTTCCTTTGAGCCTCATTCATGGTCTTGCTTGCGTAGTACACCGGATGAAACATTTTGTTATCTTTTTGACCCAAAAATTCCCCAACCGCAACATCACTCGCGTCGCACATGAGCTCGAAAGGCAACTCCAATTTGGTGCGGTAATGATAGGGGTGGTGGTCAACTTAAGCTTGAGAAGTTCAAATGCTTGCATACATCCCTCATCGAACACAAACTTGGCATCCTTTTCTAGTAGCTTGCACAAAGGGTTTACCACCTTCGAAAAATCTTTTATAAACCTCCGGTAAAACCCCGCGTGCCTAAGAAAAATCCTCACCCCCTTGACAGAAGTGGGGGGAGGAAGCCTTCAAATCACCTCTATTTTGGCTTTGTCAACTTCGATGCCATGCTTTGAAATTTTATGACCCAACGCTATGCCCTCATCAACCATGAAGTAGCATTTTTTCCAATTGAGTACAAGATTTGTGTCTTCACAACGGGCCAACACTCTATCCAGATTTCTCAAACACTCATCAAATGAATCACTCACCACACTAAAATCGTCCATGAACACCTCCAAGATATCTTCCACCATATCGGTGAAAATGGCCATCATACATCGTTGGAATGTTGTCGGGGCATTACACAACCCGAATGGCATACGAGAGAAAGCAAATGTGCCATATGGACAACTAATGTGGTCTTCTCCTGCTCCTCCAAAGCGACTAAGATTTGGTTGTATCCAGAATATCCGTCCAAGAAACAATAGAAGGCACGCCCAGCAAGACGATCAAGCATCTGGTCAAGGAACGGCAATCGGAAGTGATCCTTGCGGGTCACCTTATTCGGCTTCCGGTAGTCCATGCATACCCTCCATCCGACAACTGTCCGAGTGGGAATCAGTTCATTGTTATCATTGGTCAACACAGTCATACCACCCTTCTTCGGCACACACTGCACCGGAGAAGTCCACGAGCTATCAGAAATAGGGTACACAACCCCGGCATCTAACCACTTTATCACCTCTTTCTTCACAACTTCTTGCATTGCTTCGTTCAACCTCCTTTGATGTTCCAAGGAGGGTTTTGCATCATCTTCCAAAATAATCGTGTGCATACAAAATTTGGGGCTTATTCCTCGAATGTCAGCTAAAGTCCATCCAATTGCCTTCTTCTACTTTTTGAGCACCGCCAAAGTGGCATCTACCTACATGTTAGTAAGACAAGAGGAAAGAATAACTGGTAAAGTTGAACTAGGGCCTAAGAATTCATACCTGAGGTGTGGAGGCAATGGCTTAAACTCCAACACCGGAGGTTCCTCAATTGAAGGCTTTGTTGGAGGAGTCTTTCTATTTTCAAGGTCCAAGGATAGCTTCCTAGGCTCATAAGAATAAGAGCCCATTCCATGTAAAGCATTCACACACTCCACTCGACCCTCATCATCATTGACATCAAGATTTAACAACACGGCCTCCAGAGGATCTTCCACATTGATCATTGCACTAGTATCATCAATTATCACAGCCATGACTAGATCCACAAATGAGCACACTTCGGTACAATTGGGTTGCTTCATTGACTTGCACACATGAAAGATTACCTTTTCATCACCCACCCTTTCCCCTGCTTCTACATCAACTAGGGCCTTCCCCGTGGCAAGGAAAGGTCTCCCCAATATGATCGGGACTTCATATTCTACCTCACAATCCAAGATCACAAAATAAGCTGGCAAGATAAATTTGTCCACCCGGATAAACACATCATCAATAGTACCCAATGGTCGTTTCATTGATCTATCCGCCATTTGCAATCTCATGGAAGTTGGCCTCGGTGGCCCAATACCCAAAGTCTTGAAAACTGAGTAGGGCATCAAGTTAATGCTTGCCCCTAAATCACATAAAGCTTTAGTGAAATCCGCACTTCCAATAGTACAAGGGATAGTGAAAGCACCGGGATCCTCCAACTTTGGAGCCATTGAATGTACTATAGCACTAACTTGGTGGGTCATCTTGATAGTTTCACAGTCCATGGATCTTTTCTTTGTCACCAAATCTTTCATGAATTTGGCGTAGCCAGGCATTTGCTCCAAAGCCTCCACCAAAGGCACATTGATGGATAAGCTTTTCATCATGTCAATGAACTTTTTGAACCGATTCTCATTTTTCTGCTTGGCTAGCCATTGAGGATAAGGTGGAGGTGGTCTAGGCAAGGGTGCCTTGGCTTTTGGCACAACCGGCTCCGGTATGTCTATTACGTATTCCGTAGACGGGTTCATGTCATTTTGCATTTCCACCTCGGCATCTTGAAGATCAATCCTCACTTCTTTGTTCACATTTTCATCAACCACATTCTCAACCACCAAAGGAACTTTATCTTCTTGCAACTCAACTTCATCACCCAAAACTTGCTTTTGTTTGGAGGCATTCACATCACCGCTTCGTCTACTCCTAGTGGTTACCGCCATAACATGATTGTTCCCACCTTTCGGGTTCACTACCGTATCACTTGGTAGAGCACCCTTAGGGCGTGTATTCAAGGACTGAGAGATTTGACCTAGTTGCACCTCCAAATTTCTAATGGAAGTATTGTGAGAAGACAATTGAGCATCTGAATCCGCATTCTTCTTCGTCATTTGTTCGAACATAATTTCAATTCTACCCATATCATTGCTAGAAGAACTAGGACCCTGGGATGGAAAAGATGGTGGATTGCTCGGTTGTTGGTACATTGGGGGCCTTTGAAAACCTTGCCCCTGATTTCCCTGGTTGTTGTTCCATCCACCCTGGTTGTTGTTGTTGCCCTAGTTTCCTTGATTGCTTCGATTGTTGTTTTGATTTCCCCAATTTGAATTTTGATTATTGTTTCCCCAATTGTTGTTCCCTTGTTGGTGATTGTTCCAATTGTTGTGCCTTGTTGTTGATTGCCCCAATTACCTTGGGATCTCCATTGTTGCTGTTGGTTGGAAGAATTGCCTCTTTGGCGTTGATAATTGTTCACATATTGTACCTCTTCATTTTGGCCATCATAGCAACAATCTTGAAATCCACTACCATCATTGTCAAATTGATCCGAATTCCCTGGTTCTGTTGACCTTTTTGCCTTCTTTGGTTCACTTAGCATGTTAACACCTC
>NW_017682328.1:9751-10096 GCF_001879085.1 Nicotiana attenuata | reverse complement strand
GTGACACCAGGTCTTGACACACACATTAGTAGACTATCATTTTTGGGTTGTATTTATATTGTTATGAAATTATCAATTATCGACGGTTTTAAATATAAGTTAAGGGAAATGTTGGGAATGATTAATACAATAATTGAGAATTCACTAATTGTTAGGATTGACTTGCCTAACCACGGTGTTGGGCGTCATCACAACCTAAGATGGAATTTGGGTCGTGACAAACTTCCAACATATTATGTTAGGAACTCCAATACATTACGAAATTCCAGGACTTTATGATCGAATTTCAATTTTAAGGTGTTTTTATCCAATTTTATCTTTACATTGAAAAAGTTAGCTAAATTT
>NW_017682328.1:0-9106 GCF_001879085.1 Nicotiana attenuata | reverse complement strand
GAGGAGGCGACCTGGGAGTCCGAGGAGGACATGCGGAGCAGATATCCACACTTGTTTAGCACTTCAGGTATGAATCTAAACCCGTTCGAGGACGAACATTTGTTTAAGAGGTGGAGAATGTAACGACCTGACTGGTCATTTTACTTTCTAGAACCCCGTTCCCCTAAATAAGACTTCTCGTACTTGCTTTAACTGATTTATGACTTGCGGGGATGGTTGGTTCGGGATTTGGAAGAGTTTGGGTTGAAATTTGAACACTTGGTTCCTTAAGGTTGGCCTAAAAGGCCAAGTTTTACTTCAGTCAACATTTTGAGTAAACAATCTCGGAATTGGGATTTGATGGTTCCAATAGGTTCGCATGATGATTTCGGACTTGGGCGTATGTCCGGATCGGGTTTTGGATGACCTGGGAGCGTTTTGGCGCCTAATAGTAAAAGCTAGTTCTTGAAGAGCTTTGAAGTTCTTTAAATTTGGTTTGGAGCGAGTTTTGGTGATATCGAGGTCCGAATTAAATTTCGAGACCGGTAATAGTTCCGTAATGTCATTTAAGACTCGCACGCAAAATTTGGTGCCAATCCGAGTAGTCTAAGTATGATTCGACGCATTCGGCAAATTTGGAAAACTTGAAGTTCAAAGTTTGATTCAATTTAGTTTTGGGGTATGATTCTTGGTTTCGTTGTTGTTTTTTGCGTTTCGAGAATTCGAGCAAGTCCGTATTATGATTATAGTCCTGTTAGTTCCTTTGAACGGGGTCCTGAGTGGCTCGAGTGAGTTTCGGATCCCTCGGAGCTAAATACATCATACCAGATCTGCCCAGTTCTGGTTTCCTTCTTCGCGAACGCGAGGGAACCATCGCGTTCACGTAAAAGGGGTTGGGCTGGGGGAGAAATGCTCTTCGCGTTCGCGGAGGTCTGGGTCAGTGACCTTCGCGTTCGCAAGTCCATGGACGCGTTCGCGATGAAGGCCCTTTAGAAGGCCTGAAGCAATTGTCTTCACGAACGCGAGGCCCCTATTGCGTTCGCGATGAAGGGGGCAGCTGGGCAGAAAGTTTAAAAATCGGGACTTAGGCTTAGTTGGGGTCATTTATTGTATCCTTGGGCGATTTGAGAGCTTCCAAAGAGGAAAATTCAACATAGCAATTGTGAGGTAAGTTATTTCTACTTAATGTTAGTTTAATACTTGATTTTTGGGTAGATTAACACACAAAAATTAGTGACAATCATGGGATTAGAGTAAAACGAGGGTTTAGATAAAAACAAGATTTAACCACGAAATTTGTTATGGAATGGAGTAAAAATCATATATTCTCGATCCTTAGGTTATGGGTAACAACTTTCTTCAAAAAATTTCCGGAATCCGGGGACGTGGGCCCGGGAATGAATTTTAGGAATCTTGTAATTTGGATTGGGGAATCACTCTAATTGGGATACGAACTTTTAAGCCTATATTGATTAGTTTCTATGCTATTTGGATAGTTGTGGAGTGTTTGGCACCAAATTGAGGGTTTGGGCTTAAGCTTGGACCGGAAAGTAGACAGTGAAGCGAGGTAAGTCTCTTTATCAACCTTGTAAGAGGGAAATTTCCCCATAGGTAAACTTAATTAATATGTGATTTGATTGTGGGGAGGGTGGGGGGGAGTGGTCTGCGTACGCACGAAGTGACGAGAGTCGGTACGTGGCTACTATTCGTGTTATGTCCGGGTAGTTCTAGGCTTACACCAAGCTTTGTGAGTATTGTTATATGATTATAGATTGTTGAATTGCATTGATTTAAACCTCGTTAAGAATGTTATGATTTCAAGTAAATAATTATTTTGAAAAGAATTAAAGAAACATTTAAGTTGTATTTATACTTAACCGCGTCGCAAGTATATTCCACGAACGGGGTGATTATTTCCACTACTCTCATGGGAGCGGGCCGTTCGCCTCGGCAGGTTGGTATATATATATATATATATATATATATATATATATATATATATATATATATATATATATATATATATATATATATATATATATATATATGGTTCGGGACGTTTGACCCTCGGCAGTGCATAGTTTACTTTTATGTTGGATCGGGCCGAACGTCCTCGGTTATATTTGTGTGTGATGGTGGAACCAGAACCTCTTGTAATTCGTATGATTCATTGCTTGAAAGGCCACTTGTTTTTAATAAAGGAAATGCCTAGATATATTGATTCGATGAGATGATTTTCAGTATTATTCTTGTTCTCACTTGTTTGCTATCTACGTACATTGTGTATTAGAATATTGGACTTCACATTATTATATCTATTGACCCTAGTAAGTGTCAAGTCGAGCCCTCGTCACTACTTCTTCGAGGTTAGACTGGATACTTACTGGGTGCATATTGTTTATGTACTCATACTACGCTTCTGCACTTGATTGTGCAGGCTTTGAGGCAGGTGCATCTGGCCATCAGTCCGGCGCGTAGAGTGGACTCATTGGCTTGAGACTTCCGGTGAGTTGCCCTTCTGAGTCGTTCTGCAGCAGCTAGAGTCTTTCCATGTCTTTACTTTTCCTGTCTATTTCCTTTCCAGACAGTAGGATAGTATGGTTTTGTACATTCTACTAGATTGCCCTATACTTGTGACACCAGGTCTTGACACACACATTAGTAGACTATCATTTTTGGGTTGTATTTATATTGTTATGAAATTATCAATTATCGACGGTTTTAAATATAAGTTAAGGGAAATGTTGGGAATGATTAATACAATAATTGAGAATTCACTAATTGTTAGGATTGACTTGCCTAACCACGGTGTTGGGCGTCATCACAACCTAAGATGGAATTTGGGTCGTGACAAACTTCCAACATATTATGTTGGAACTCCAATACATTACGAAATTCCAGGACTTTATGATCGAATTTTCTAAATTTTTAAAGGTGTTTTTTATCCAATTTTATCTTTACATGAAAAAGTAGCTAAATTTTGAATACTTTTAAAACTGTGGCTATTTTTCAATTATCTGTTGTAAATCTGGCTATTTTCTATTTTTTCCCTATTAAAAATGTTCTTTTAGAGATCAATAACTATTAACACAAGAGGCCGATAAAGAAAATACATGAATTTTGTATAGCGTCATGTTCTTCTATTTCACTGTAATTAGTCTTAACAGATCATTTTCTCCCTGTTTCTCGTAAGTCCTTGTTTCTTTTAATAAAAGAATGGTCAAATAACATACTACAACTTCTAATAAAAACAAAATAAATTTTAGGTTCGAAACTTGGGAACAATTTTTTTAATACGGAATGCTTTCCCTTATAGGAATAGTATGCTACAATTCTGAATTAATCGAACTAGTATATCCCAAATAACGGGAAAAGAGAATACAATACATAAAGTATCTTGTATTTACGTAAAATTTGAAGAAGAGCCGCGTTTCAAAGAGTATAACGTAGATAATCTATATTATATTAAAAGGAGAGTAGTATGCATTGTGGTTAAGCCAAGTGGCAAGCTAAAATGAAGGCACTTGGCAATTTTAGGACAATATTAATAATTAAAAATTATATATAGAAACATAATTAATGGAAGTAGTTTAATAAATCTTATACATAATCAAAATAGATCTTAGACAAATCTAATTTATATATCTACATTTATATTTATATTTATATTTATATGTACATTTATATTTATATATTGATCCACTCATAGATTTTCTTCTATATTAGCTAGAAACATATAGGTAAAAAGTTAATTAAGAAACTATGATAGGAAAAAATAAAAAATACAGAAAGACGTAAATTGAGATAGCATGTGACAACTATGCTTTTGATTGAATTAAAATATAAAATAAAACTAAAATTTACTTAAGATATTAAAAATTTATTAACTATAAAACTTAAAAAAAATTCAAGCAGCAAAATAAAATCTTACACAAAATATATAAATTATTTATAAGATTAAAAAACTTAAATAAATATTTTCTATAATTTATATCTGAATGAGTGTAGTTAGTTTAAGTTTGAAAGCATAACATAATTTTTGAAAATGCGGTCCAATTTAGAAAATAGAATGATAAGAATTATTTGAATTTTGGATGAGATTTTTTTTTTTTTGAAAATATTACGTTAAGAAATAAAATGACAGTAAAAATATAATAATCAAAGAACTTATGTATTAATATTTTAGACTAATTCAAAGTATAATTTAAATAAAAATATGATATTATTTTGGTAATAGGTAAAACATTAATATAAAAACTAATTAAAGTTTATAGTAGGGAAGAGAATGTATAAAAAAAATAATAGACTTATACTTTAAATTAATTTAAAAATAAATAAATTAAATAATTAAATAATCTTTAAAAATATTATTGATAGATTTAAATGATTAAAGAATTCCGAGTTAGAGGATACAAGCGTAAAATATATTAAATTTTAAGAATAAAAATTTATATTTATTAAAGATTATTAAAAGGATAATAAGCAAGATATTAGGTTAATTGTTAAGCTAATAAAAGATTATATGATACTATAATAATATTAAATAATAAATAATACAATAACTATAAGTAAAGAACAAAAAGAAAAAGAGTTTGCGTAAATATAATGTGTTGAATAAGACTTATTTGACTTTCAAATAAAAACAAAGTGATAGTAAGAATTTTGTTAAAATAATATGTTCTAATGTGCTCAAACAAGACAGATCACAACATGACGTGCTTGTATTCTTTAATTGTGATAGCGAAACGAAATACAAATACTTGAATCAATGGGTTAGGTTGTTATGATATAGAAGAAATCGGTAGTCGATTGTGATATTTGAACAATAATTTCATATCCTCCTTCTTAATTAATATCTATTGATTGTATAATTTTTATCTGATAGGTTTAGCTTAAGGTTATCTACACATGATTCAAACAACATACATTATAATTTGATATGAATTGTGTCCGCGCATCGCACGAATGCTAATACTAATTCATTCTAATGCAAACGTTAATGGTTGTTTCTACGGTACAATCCGACTAATAAATAGCAAATGAATAATAGCCAGCTCAAAGCCGAGCTGCTTTAATAAAAGCAACATAAATTTCTCTGGCTCTTTCTTTGACCATTGACTGAATCTCTCTCCACATCCACGTGTTCTCCACATGCCCCTTATATAAACGCCCCTCCCTCTTCTCCTTCGCATTCACACAATCCTCCTCTCTCAAACCCTTAACTTTCTCTTCCCTAACACAAATCTCCGATCCAATCATGTCAAACAACCACCGTACTTCCACCGGAGACCGTCGGAATCCTAGCCGGTTACAGCGCCGAGCACCGGCATCAATTCAAATCAACCGTGCGTCCGATTGGAACGTCGCGATACCGCTTTTATCGCCGTTGATTACTTCTCCGACTTCTCCTGATAACCTGAAATCGGCGATTAATCGTTTCTCTAATTCGAGTAGTAATAAAGAGGAAGTGAAGAAAGAGTTACCGGAGAAGCCGGTAAAAACGGTGTTTAAGAAATGGCAACATCCTGCGGCGCCGTTTTGTCATGAACCGGCGGCTCCGTTGTTTCAGTTTGTGTGTACAGGAACCACCAATAGACGGTGAAATTTAATAGATTTAAAAAATCTGAATGTCTTAATTTTAGCTGTTGAAATATACATAGATCTGATTTTAGCTTTTATAAACGAATTGTCGATAAATTTTTTTTATTTTTTAGTTTTGTTATTAGGATGAAGCATTTGTATAATTAGATTGTTAACAAGTTATGAATACTGATTGAGGAAAGTTTAAGCTATTCTGCTTTTCGTTTTTTTCTCTTTTCTGCTGTTAAATTTTTGGTTAATGCAACTGATGTGGATGATAGTTGGCACTTGTCTTGTAAAAATCGAGAAGTTTATAAATTTGTGGACCTAAATCTTATACTTCTGGGTCCATAAAAATTTGGGTCCATAAAACTGTGAGTCAAAAAAATGCCTCATACAATTGATGTTAATTGTATGAGACACAAAATAAAATTTTTCGATGAAGGTAGTAAGGGCATGAAAATTTTTACTAACATTTTTAATGAGACACTAGGTGAATTCTACATCAATAAAATACGAGAGATGGTATGTATATGAGTAAACAACCCTAAGATCCTAGTAACGTATTTTAAAGTCGTATGGGTCTAGGCACAAAGTCAATAATATCATTATTGGATTGGGGCAAACTTCAACGAGAATGCTGAGCTCCTAAGATGTGTATGCGGTACCCTAGGTAAATCCCACATCGATAAAATACGAGAAAAATGTTGAATACAATCAAACCTCTCTATAACAGCATTTCTATATAACAACCTTTCTCTGCAAAAATCAAGTTTTTCTCGCAGCCGATTTTATTTTAATGTTATAATATATGACTTATAGAATAACATTTCAATATAGCAGCCAAAAAATATCAGAACAAACGAGACTATTATAGAGAGTTTTGACTGTATATGTCTAAACAAGTATTAGACTGTAGTGACATATTATATTTGAGTGGATAAGGATAGAGGAGTGGGACCGAATTTGTTATTCAATGAGACTTTTGGTGTTGCATTTAAATCCTTTTGTTAAATTTCATTGGATGAATTTCACCTTGCACCAAATTGCTACACAAATTGCAACTGCGAGATTGCATCTACAATAGACTATAGCTATAATTCCTAACTTACCATTGTAACATAGTGAGATGCACTGTAGTTAGCTCGAATTCAATTTGAATATTGTACTAATAGATTTCAAATTCAACAAAAAATAAAAAGTAGTACAAAGTGAGATGTTCAGTGTAGGTCACAAGTTCGAATTTAGGCTAGTGAATTATGTATGGTATTTACATGAAGAAAGTAGGAGAACAAATTTAATATTTGCTGAATTTTAAAATTGTAAATAGTGGATTAAATTTGGTGTTTTGAGTGAAGAAAGTGGTGAAAGAATTGATTGTAATTGAAAATAGTGGATATTTTTATTATCAAAATTATAATAAGGTGAAAAAAGTAAAATTAGAGAATTTTCATTATAGCTTTCTCGATCTTATTTCTCTTCTCTTAGGTTGCTCAAATTTTCTTTTGAGCGTGATACGTCAATCCTAGAAAAGAAAGCATAGGTCTTGGTTTTTGCTGGTCTGGCACACAAAGAATATCATCACGTTCTTATAATTATCTTAACTTTAATTTCAGATTATTTTAAGGCAAAATTATTTTTCTTACAATTATCTTAATTTTAAATTTATATTACTTGTTTCAGTTAACGCTTAAATATCATTGTTGATCTTTAGCACTCAAACGATTCATCAAAATCTCTCGAGTTTGTTGATATTTTTATTTATATATATTTTTTCAAAATACATTTTTCACTTGCCAACCAAACATAGCAAAAGCATCCATCAAAAAAAAATCACAAAAAATGACTTTCATCACATCGAATACAATTTAAAAGAGTTCCAATATTTGCCACTAGAAAAGGCTCCATTTTTTTTTTTTATTTTTGATTCTTTTTATCTATGCATGAACTAATCCCATTATTATGTTTTGATCTCTTCGAGAATGTCAGATAAAATTAGAACGATACAAAGAAAAAGATTAGGATGGTCTTTATCACAGGAATAGCATGCACAAATTAAAAAAAATATATATTGTTTTCTATAATGGGGCCTCCTACTTGTGTGTTTTATTTTTTAGTGATGGAAAGGATAGAAAACAAAAACTAAAAGGGCGTCCACTTTGGATGATTGTAAATGATGATTACATCTTTATACACCTTTTTGCTTTTTCCTTTCACTCAAATGATATACAAATTTCTCACGTCTTATTGTTCTTGTCTATTTTGTTTCCCGGATACGTATCTTTTTGTCCCTTTATTAAGAGATCACAATTCGTAAACATAAATTTGATTGAAACTTAAAAAAAGAATTTTTAAAGTTGTGTTGAGTTGTGTTTTGGACATATATTTTATTTGAAGAAAGTTTTTGGAAACTTAGAAATTTTTGAATTCTTTTTCCAAACATGATCAAATTTCATAAACAAATAATTTTTTTTTTTTGAAAAAATGAAGCCAAAATTTATGGCCAAACGGGAGCCTAATATCATGAAAAGTGTTATAAAACAATAAATGAAAAACAAGAGTATTGCAGAGAAAAGTAGAGAGAGAGAGAATTCTTATTGATATTGGAGTGAATTACAATAGAATAGAACCCTCTATTTATAGGAAGAGGGTGACTTAACCACCAAGCAATGTACCCTAGAATTTCTCTAAATATAGACATTCACCATAAATACAATTCTATTTATAACACTCCCCCTTGAATGTCTATTCAACAGATAATGTGCCTCGTTAAAACCTTAACGAAAATAAAACCCAATGTGAAAAAAATCTAGTAAAGGAAAAAGAGTACACATATCTAACAATACGCCTTTTGGTTGCCTCGTTAAAAACCTTGCAAGGAAAACCCAGTGGGACAAAACCTTGTAAGGAAAAAAGAGTGCAACGCGCATTAACTCCCCCTGATGAGAGCATCAATTCACATCCTTAAGCATTTGCATTCCAATCTTGTGCACCATCTTCAAAAGATCGTTGGTAGATATTTGATAAACAATATTAGCCATATTAATTTCAACGAATTTGTTTCACCTTGAAATCATCATCCCTGATAGATGTATTGTCTTCATATGATCTTGTTGGAATCATCATTTCAATATCTTCACATAGGGGTGAAAACTCTTGATATCATATTATCATGTTTATAGTTATAGCAAGATACATATGTGCACAAATTGCATTTAGGATATAGTACTTCATGACCATGAATTCTATATGCTTTAAGCAATTTAAATCCTTCAAGGATTTTTAAGTCATATAAGCCATATAATAGACTTTAGATGCATATCAAGTTTTCATGTCATGCTAGACATATAAGATATCGAAAATTGATTGCACATACCATTGACTTTATACTTTCAAGTGTTTGAACTACATGTTCAAAACTACATGTCTTTCATATGAAACCAATTCTATTCGAATTGTTTCTTCAGACTTAAGATCCTCATATATATATTTAGCGCTATCATAGATGTCGTCGACAAACATTTTATATCAGTTTCAATATTTTTTC
>NW_017682327.1:6340-10097 GCF_001879085.1 Nicotiana attenuata | reverse complement strand
TATAACGATTGTTCTCTTTTTACAGGTAAATGCACATAAGCAGAAGTTAAGCATAGTTTGAGAGCAAAAAGATGAAGGCTGATTTGCAAGCAACATATGCGAGATACAAGTGTGCACGTCTGAAGCTACATGAACTAAGATAGAAGAACCAGTTTCATCATTGTGTTTATTCTAAGTCTAGTTCAATTGTAGTAGGTTTTCATATTGTACCTTTTAGCTTTATCTAGAAGCAATTGTAATAGGTATATTGAGTATTCAAGTTAGAGTTAACTTGAAGGTGTCACAACAGTTGAGGCTGTGTGCTACACTGGGATTAGAGTTAATCCTTAGGCTTACAAAGAGTTTTGTAAATACAGTTTTTGGCTCAGTGATTTTAGTGGAGTTTGGGAAAATCCTACTGAGTAGTAGGTCGTGATTTTTTCACCTTTTGAGCCAGGTGTTTTCCACGTAAAAATCTCTGTGCACTTTACTTTTAGTATTTATTATTCCGCAAACTGCTGTAGTTAGAACACTTAGAAGAACCAGGTTCTTCTAACGCGAAAATTAGGTACTACACAAATCACCCCCCCTTCCTCTTGTGTGGTATTGACGTCTGAAACATCAATTGGTATCAGAGCGGGTTATCCTTGAAGAGGTTAACACCTTAGGAAAAGATCAACATGAGTGCACCACCTAGGAACTGGGAAGGGCAATCCACTGCCAGGCCTCCTCTCTTCAATGGCCTCTACTACTCCTGGTGGAAAAACAGAATGAGGGACCATATAATGGGCGAAGACTATGAGCTTTGGGATATCATCACTGATGGTCCTTTATCCACAACCAAGAAGAATGCTGAAGGAGTGGATGTTCCAAAGACAAGAGTAGATTGTACTGCTGAAGATCTAAGGAAATGGGAGAAAAATGCAAAAGCCAAGAAATGGTTAGTGTGTGGACTTGGTCCTGATGAGTACAGCACAAGGCTGTACTACTGCCAAGGAGATTTGGGACACTTTACAAGTGGCTCATGAAGGAGCACCTCAGGTGAAGAGGTCAAGAAGAACACTGCTGTATTCTCAATATGAGAATTTTACTATGAAGGATGGAGAAACTATCCAAGAAATGTATACCAGGTTCACTACACTGACAAATGAACTTGAGTCTCTTGGAAGGATTATCCTGGAAGAAGACAAGGTGGAGAAGATTCTAACTAGAGTTCTGCCAATCTCCTGGGAAAGAAAAATCACTGCCATTCAGGAATCCAAGAACATTGCTACTTTAAAGTTGGATGAACTGATTGGAAATCTCACTGCCTATGAATTGAGAAGGCAAACAATGAAGATGGATGCTCCAAAGAATGAAAGAAGTCTGGCTCTCAGAATTTCAGAAGGATCAGATCTTGAAGATGATGAAATGGCTATGATAACCAGAGATTTCAAGAAATATCTTATGAGAGGAAAGGGTGCTTCAAAAGGAACAACATTCAGCAAACCTAGGGCTCCTGAGAAACAAAACAATGAGGGGTGTTACAAGTGTGGGAAGACTGATCACCACATCAGAAACTGCCCTCAATGGGAGATTGAATGGAAGAAAGAAAGAGCAGAAAGAAGAAACAGGAAGAAGGAACAGGTTCAACCAAAAAGGAACAAGGGATCAACTAAAGCTATGGTTGCTGCATGGGGAGAAACATCAGATGAGGACTCAGAAAATGAAGTTGAAGATGAGCAAGCTCTTATGGCCATCGAAGATGAACAGGAGGTAAGTATTCTACACCTTAAAGAAAAGATTAAGTTCTTGTCTAAAGAAAAACTGGCTGATCTGCTGATGGACTTCATAGATGAGTCTGAAATAATAAACAGTGAGAAGGATGTTCTGTCTAAGGAATGTGTTATCCTAGAAGAAAAATGTAAAAGGTTAGAGTCTAGGGCTGATGAGAGTGACAACACAAATACTGAGTTGAAGAACCAGGTTCATCAACTTGAAAATAAGATTCTAGAACTTAGATCTGAAAATATTAAACTGAAATTAGGGACAGGAAAGAAAAGGACTGATCAATCATTTCTCACCCTAGAAGAAAATCTAGGAAAAATAAAAGATGAACTGTACAAGAAAGATGAATTGATTAAAGTCCTAAAAGAAGATTTAGGAAAGGTAAAGCATGAACTAGACAGAACTTGCAAATGGAACAAGGCTTCTGATGCACTCTCCTGACTGCAAGAACATCATAGTAGCAACAAGAGAGGACTTGGATTTGGGACACAAGCTCCAAAATGGGATCCCAAAAACAAGTATCTCACACTTCCTGAGAATAAGATCTGCACACACTGTGGTAATACTGGCCATTACAAAAATGAATGTAAAGCAAGAGAAAAGGCCAGTCAAAAGAACAAAGCCTTTGTTCAAGAAAAGCACAAACTGCCTGGTTGGGCAAAGAAAAATTTAATTCATCCTTTTGCCCATAGAAAGGGACCCAAGCTAGTTTGGGTTCCTAAGACTAACCCCTGATTTCATTTTGTAGGTTCAAGTGAAAGGGAGGAGCCAAATATGGTATATGGATAGTGGCTGCTCAAAACACATGACTGGGGACAAGGACCAGTTCCTTTCACTTGAGAACTTAAAATGAGGTAATGTCTCCTTTGGTAATGGAAAGAAAGGTGAGATCATTGGGGTTGGTAAGGTAGGCAAGACTGATTCTCATTCCATAGAGAATGTCTACCTGATAGATGGTTTGAAATATAGCCTAATAAGTGTGTCACAATTGTGTGACAGAGGTAACCTTATAGCTTTTACCTCCACCAAGTGCTTTGTGATTATCTCATCACTGACAAAATTGTTTTGCAGGGAAAAAGAGTTAACAATATTTACATTGTAGATTTGTCAACTCTTTCAGAAATGAACTCACATGCTTAAGCGTGTTGGTAAATGATCCCCTCCTATGGCACAAAAGACTTGGTCATGCTAGTCTGAATCAGCTAAACAAATTAGTCTCCAAGGACTTGGTTGTAGGTTTACCTAACATCAAGTTCAAGGGAGACAAAGTCTGTGAGGCATGTGCAAGGGGGAAGCAGGTAAGGACATCCTTTAAAACCAAGAAAATGGTGAGTACGTCCAAGACGTTGGAACTGGTTCATATGGATCTTTGTGGTCCAATGAGAACCATGAGCAGAGGTGGTAAAAGATATGTAATGGTGCTTGTTGATGATTATTCTAGATTTACCTGGATATTGTTTCTAACTTCTAAAGATGAAGCATTTGAAATGTTCACTGCTTTTACTAGAAAAACCCAGAAACAATTAGGAAATCAACTTGCATCCATTAGGTCTGATCATGGAACTGAATTTGAAAATGCAAAGTTTGCTAAATTTTGTGATGAAAATGGAATAGATCATAATTTTTCTGCCCCTAGGACTCCTCAGCAAAATGGGGTAGTTGAAAGGAAGAACAGGACCCTTGAGGATATGGCAAGGACCATGCTACTTTCCAGTAAACTAACTCATAGCTTCTGGGCAGAGGCTATAAACACTACTTGTTATATAATAAATAGATGCACGACTAGACCTCTTGTAGAGAAAACTCCCTATGAGTTACTTAAAGGGAGAAAACCAAACATATCCCATCTTAGGGCTTTTGGGTGTAAGTGCTATGTGCACAATAATGGCAAAGACTCCCTAGGTAAGTTTGACTCCCAGAAGTGATGAGGGTACGTATTCTTTGGATATTCTTCACATACTAAAGTGTTTAATACAGAACTCTATGTGTTGAAGAGTAGTGTACATGTTGT
>NW_017682327.1:0-4196 GCF_001879085.1 Nicotiana attenuata | reverse complement strand
GCCATGACTAATCCTCAAGACAATCCTGGAACTCCCCCACCTATTTCCTCTAATACCTCATCATTAACACCTCTAGTTGAAAGTCCAAAACCCAGATTTCGCAGGCAAAAGATGTTAGCCAGAAAAACTGTAGCATCCGGCCCTCTCAAAAAAGCCTTGAACGAAAATTAAAGGCTAGTCAAAGAAAAGAGGCTTCATCTGAAGAATCCCACTCAAGCTCTGAATCTGAAAAGTTCATCTATGCTAGTGAAGGAGAAGAACCTAGGTCATCTGACAATGACAAGAGTCAAGAAAACCCAAGAGAGGTAAACACCTGTTATGTATTCTCTGATATAGCTGAGAAGGTAGATAATAGGTTTGTGCTTGCGAGTGCTGTGAAAAATGTTGAAGGGGCTGAGACTAGTAGGAGGAGAAAGAAAAAGAAAGGGGAGGTTCTTGCTATATGTGGTGGTGGAGAAGAAGGTGGCTTGAAGTCAGGGGGAAGCGGAGCAGGAGAAGCTGCTGAGGGACTTGTTAAGATGAGTGAGCAACAAGAAGAACTTGGTTCTTCTATGGATGAGACTTTAGCAGATATTCTAAAGAAAGTAGGGGCCAATTATGACCCAAAGAAGCGCAAGGTGTCTTCACAAAAGACCCCAGTTGCTGATAAACCATCAAAGAAAAGCAAACTAACATCTCCCAAGACTGCTGCTACTTCTGTACCTAGGGGAAGAACTACAAGGAGTAAAGTAAGGCAAAGTGAAGCAGAACTACAGGAAGCATTAGAGAAGAGTAAGAAAAAGAAGAAGGAAAAAGGAAAGGAAAAGGTAGTAGAAAGTTCTGAGGCTGCTGTAGAAGAGGAAGAGGAGATGGACCTGGTCCATCAAGAGAGAGGCACAACTGAAGAAGTGGTTCCCACTGTCAAACCAAAAAGAACCAAGACTCCTGCAAAGAAGTCTTCAAAGTCTGTGCCTGCTGAACCTTCTTTGGCTGAAAGAACAAGGTCTGCTGTAAAGGGAAAACAAGTGAAAATTACTGAGGAAGAAGATGAGGAGTAGAGTGAAGAAGAAGAAAAGGAGGACTCTGAACAATAGCAAGATCGCTTTGTTATTTTTAGCAGAAGGAAGATATAGAAGGGAAGGCTAATTTAATATTACTGTATTTTGTGAACCTTTGTGCTAATTGTTATCTGTTTACCGCTTTAATATTGTTGAATTGTATATAATTGTCTTCTTACGCCACCCCTCTTAGTCTTCTGAAAATGGTGCATACGTTCGCGTAGCCCGCTTATTCTATAGAAAATATACCAAATAGAGCGAGGCTAGGCAAGCGACAAGGCCGGGCAGACTTTAGTGCTCCCAGTACGTCGCCCCTTCCTCGGCCCCAGTTGTTCGCTCGGGTATCCCAAGTCTAGACCAAAACCCCGGGATTTAAACCTAGAAAAATACAGCTTCATACCGGATCCCTAGTAGGAGCGCTTGTTTGCATCACATGCATTTGACTTAGGGGACTCAACACAGGGGTTGGGTCCGTCTAGGACAGGTGTACCCAAAATAACAGACCATCCTGATGCATTCTATGTGCTATGTGAACATTTATTTGTTTCGCCTTGCATGCTGACCGGCTAGGGAAAATAAAGCAAAAAGGAAAACTAAGAGTGATGTAAGGAAGAAATAAAGCCCGGTTCTAAAGAAAAATCCAATATTTGAAAATATCCCGAAACTCTGCCAAAAATTTTCAAAAAAAAAGTAATAAAAAGAGTTATTTCAAAAGAGTTAAAGCAGACCGAACTACGCAGGTCTGATTCTCACCGGATGTGGGATACGTAGGCAACCTACATAAGGTTCGGCCTTATTTTTCGGAAAAAAAAAAAAAAGAAAAAACGAGAGTCAGGGGTTAAGTAAATGTAGTTTGGAGTTTTGGTCAAAATAAGTCGATTCAGCTTCGGCAATGTTTTAAACCGTTCTTGCCGAAATAGCCTTAGAGTATTTTTCAGTTGTCGAAGGGCAATTTTCGTAAAAGAACGAACAAGTTTGTGAAGTGTCATAAAATAGTCCTCCCCAGCCTCAAAATTCGTGTGGAATTGGGAAGGGCCACATTTGCAAAATCAGTCATTTGGCTAAAATTGGCATATAAGGGAAGGAATCATGGTCCTTTGATTTTTTCGTATAAAAATTGGAAACCTGTTTTACAAAAAGGGTCCACTAGAGTCAAGCCTAACCTTAACCTTCCACAGGAACAAATGAATACTATCCAGGATTCACCAGAAGTGGTCAGGGAGCAGGCTCGGGTGCACTTGCGTATGTGGTGGAATGATCTAGATGAAGATGGTCAGAAATGGGTGAAAAAGTAGTTGGGCACCATTATAAACATCCTTGAGATTAAACCACGGGACGATCTGATCAAGGCTCTGGCAACTTTCTGGGACCCTGTCCATAATGTTTTTCGTTTCTCAGACTTTGAGATCACCCCTACTTTGGAGGAAATGACTGGGTATATTGAGTTTGGATGGGATTTGAGGAAGCAACAACTCATATTTCCAAGGGCTCCGTCAGTGCACAAGTTTTTTGACCTCCTGAATATCAGTAAACAGACGAAGAAAGACCGTGTAAGCAACGGGTGTTGTGCTTTCCATTTCTTATACTTCAGGTTCGGGCACTCTACTGGTTTCGAAACGCATGAAAAGGGTTTGAGCAACTAACAACTAACAAGATAAGGGCATTGGCAAATTCATCGCCGGTTTGCATTCATTGTGGCGTTCTTGGGGATCATGGTTTTTCCAAATGAGGAAGGGACTGTTGATATTCGTATGGCTAGAATTGCACAAATCCTCACTACCAGGGAAGATCATACACTTGCCCCGTTGGTGCTGGCAGATATTTATCGAGCGTCGACTTTATGCGAAGCCGGGGCTCAATTCTTTGAGGGTTGCAATATCCTTCTACAAATGTGGTTGATCGAGCATCTTCGCCACCACCCCAGATTCATGAGTTATGGCTCGAGCCCAGACAACTTCATCACCAGTTACGAGGAGAGGGTAAAGGATTACAGCGTGCCAGAAGGGTTTAAAGCATGGGTATCTCATTTGAAAGCTCTCAAAGCAGGTCAGGTCGAGTGGACTATAGGATGGCTCCCAAGGACAGAAGCCATATACATGACTGCTACTAAAGGCTACCCGAGGTTAATGGGTGTAAGGAGTATTCAGCCATATGCACCGCAAAGGGTCTTGAGGCAATTGGGAAGATATCAAATTGTGCCCGAAGATGAAGATCTAAGCACCCAGGTCATAGAGTTGCATCCAGAAGCTGCATTGCCCGAGGCTTTAGTTTAGCAGGATTGGAATAGCTGCCGGTATCTGAAAAATGGCACCCAGGTACCAGATGTTGCAAAGGGGGAAGTAGATCCAAACTATGCTGCTTGGTTTGAGGAAAGTTATTGTGTGAACAACGAGCCAGAACCCGAGCCCGAGAGGCCTGCCAAAAGACCTCATGTTCAAGCTTTTGACGACAAAATCCAAGAAAGATTAGCATGGGGGAAAAAGAAAAGACATATCAAGCTGAGATTCATGCTTTGAAAGAAAAGCTGAGAAACATGGAATTCAACAATGATCTCCAAGCACAAGAAGCCAAAGGTGAAAGAAGAAAGTTGGCCCAAGAGAATGAAGCTCTCCGAGCCCAAGTTCGAAAAATGAAAATAGCAATTGATAACCCGGGTAGGAGCAGAAAAGACGAAAAGCTCATCTACAGCCTTACCCAAAAGGCGCGTGATTTCGAGGATGATTTGCAAAAGACCGAAGCGGAACTAGCAAATGCCCGAGCCAAGTTAGCTAAGGATGCGGGGGAATGGGCCAGTCTCGTTCGGCAACTGAAGGAGAAATACGACAAGGGGATGGTGAGTAGGAAGAAAAAGGTCAAGGTCCTTGAAAATGAAATGGCTAAGCAGGCAAGAGATTTCAAAGAAAAGAAAAAGAAAAAGAAACAGAAGTTGCAAATGGAAATAAGGAAAGCCGGGATGACGCATGCAACCGATCAAATACATAATAGAAACGGTTAACTGCTTAGGTGCATTCATGCCCCAAAATGTGCGGTTACCAATCTGTTAAAGCCCTAATCGCTAACAAGATTGTTGTTGATGTATTGAGTCCGGGCAAGTGGTTAGTTGATTGGCATTCTAGCAACTCACTCTTACAACACCCGGTCAAAAGACAAGCTAAACAC
>NW_017682326.1:4298-10099 GCF_001879085.1 Nicotiana attenuata | reverse complement strand
ACTATTTTGTTATTTCTCTTATTTTGTAATGTTAATTAACTAACGAAAAATATTAAAATGAGGTTCTAAAATGCAAGTATGCTATTTTTTTGTATTTTTTATGAGTTGTATCAATTAAAAATGCACAGAAATGCACATAATCACAAAATCATACAATTAATTCCCTAAAATTCAAATAATAAAAGAAAAATCCTAATTTTAATGAATTTTATAGGAATATTTGAGCGAGGCAAAAATCACGTACTCACAGGGGTTGTGTAGAAAGGGATATGATGACTACGCGTTAATGTCACGTGTAGCCCCTCATTGAGGAGTGTTTACCGGGCATTGCGTGGGGTGATCCTGTAGGCTAACCAACCTAGGACCCCTCCTTCCCAAATTCCCTGCTTAAACTTTACTTCTATATGTACACAATTTGTTCAAGTCTTTCCTTTATTTGAGTCATATAATGTCCTAACCTGCCCTCATTTTCAAATATGCGTCTAAATTGTCTTTTGTTAAAAGGACTGATTCGTAAGTATAAGTTCGGCCGGGACCCACCGTTGTGGACCAAGAGGGGTGCCTAACACCTTCCCCTCAAGGTTATTTCGAGCCCTTACCCTAAATCTCTGGTAATGAAAACCAATCTAAGAGTTAATCACTCTAGGTGCCCTATCGCACCATAATTCGTTAGGTGGCGACTCTTCAAAATCCAAATTCCCAAAAGAAAACAAGTTATTACCCCCCATGAATGTCGAAACCCGGACTTCCCCGTCAAAAGGGAGGAAAAAGGGGGCGCAACATATAGAATATAATTTTTTAAAATAGTATTTATTTAAAATAAATAAGGTGTTAACCTTTGCTATAGGAGGTAAAAATTCCAATATAAATCTTCAAGTTCGTTTGATATCTAGCTCGCACTAGGGCTCAATGCATAGACTGTTCACACTTCTCATTCTTAATTCTATTGGTGGTCCAATGAACGAGATATAATAAAAATAAATAAGTATAAGGCATAGCAGCTAAAAGCAACAAAACAGATATATGTGCATAACACGATCCTCAACAGAAGAATAAATATGAAGTCCTCAATAACCGAATACTACCTCAAATGGAATACATAAAGATCAACACCAGATAAAACGTCTGTTCAGATTATTTAACAGATAGCCACTTTGTAGTTACTTTACATTTACATAGGCTATTCTTTGTATAGGCCATTTTTGTAATTAGTTAGGCTATCATTGTAATAAGTAGTGAGTATAGTTAGTGGAGTTAGTTGTGTATATACATAAGACATTGTACATATATTTTGATGTAAGACGAAAATTATTTTTCTCTCCTCCATCTGTTTCTCGAAGCTTCTTTCTTCTTCACCCATTAGAGATCAATCTGAGCTTGCCGCCATTGCTGAGCTTCTGCATTTTGTTGTGGTATCAGAGCATAGGCTCCGATTTGTTTCGTAATCACTCGATTCAGTCGATTTCTGTCAAAGCTTCACTCAGTTTCCTCTCGTTTTCTCCTCTTTGAGAATTTTTGATTCGCTACAATTAGGGCAAAATTACAGAAGGTAAATTTCTGTTAATCCCTGATTGCTATCTGATAGTGAGACGATTTCTACATCTCTGAATCATGTCAACGGATGAGGAAGCGCTAGATTCATCTAGCCCGATGTACATGCATCCGTCAGAGAACGCCGGAATGATGCTGGTACCGGCGGCTTTCGACGACATTGGTTATAGATCCTGGAGAAGAGGAGTACTTAAGGCATTATCTATGAAGAACAAGGTCGGTTTTATCACTGGAAAGGTTAAGAAGCCAGATCCAACTCATGCCACATTCGATCAATGGGAACGATGTGACGACATGGTCACCTCCTAGATTCTCAACTCACTTTCAAAATATTTAGCTGACAGTTTGTAGTATGTCAAAGATGCGAAGGACTTATGGCAGGAATTAGAAGATAGATATGACCAAACTAACGGTGCCAAATTATATCAGCTTCAGAAGGAAATTAGTGATCTAAGTCAAGGAACTCTTGACATCACCGGGTACTATACCAAAATGAAAAATCTTTGGGAAGAACTTAACACCTTGAATGCACATGTCCAGTGCAATTGCACTTGCACTTGTGGAGCTAAGGCTAACATGCACAAAGCGGAACATGATAGAAGGTTAATTCAGTTTTTAATGGGATTAAATAAGGTGTACACTGTGGTGAGAGGTAGTATTTTGATGATGAATCCACTACCTAGTATTGCACAAGCATTTTCCATACTAATTCAAGAGGAGAAACAGAGGAAAGTTAAACCACACAGTCAGTTTGTGATGGAATCTGCATCTCTTAATGCAAGTACAGGAAATAACAATTTTAGGACCAATTACAACACAAGTGGATACAATACTAGAAATGCTGGAAACAATGCGAATAGAGGAGGATACAATTCGAACAAACCTCGCCTGTTTTGCGACTACTGCAAGAAGCCAGGGCATAGTAAGGATAAGTGTTTCAAACTCCGTGGGTATCCTCAGAATTCAAGGTACCCAAGCTATGGTAACAACAATAAAGGGAAGAGAATTGCATCAAATGTATTTCGAGCACCAAATGATGGATCTAATGCTTCAGAAGTCGAAGGAGATCATCATGAAGAGGGAAGAATTATGCATCACTTGACTCAAGAGCAATATGGAAAACTTTTCAACAATCTGGAAAAGCTTCAAGTAGCAAACACAAGGGAGAAATCTGGAGACATGAAGCTGACTGGAGGAGCTGTGAACTTTGCAGGTACAGTTGCTTGTTCTTCTTCTATTGAGCATGGTAATCAATTGCGTGAATGTTTTGATTAAAATGTTGATCAGTGGATCCTCGATTCCAGGGCCACAAATCATATGACATTCAATAAGAAATTACTAAGCAATATCAAGACCTTAGTCTACCCCTACTTAGTTTCCCTACCCAATGGATACAAAGTGAAGGTGCCACTTATTGGTGATGTGATCCTTAGTCCAAAATTCATTCTGAAAAAAGTACTTTATGTGCCCAGCTTCAAATTTAACTTGATCTCTGTTCATTCCCTAACTGTGCAATTAGATTGCATTGTTGTATTTACAAAATTCTCCTGTCTTCTTCTACAGGGCCCTTCACTGAAGAGGCCACTGGAGATTGGTGAAGTGAGGGACAACCTTTACTTTCATTGTACAAACTCGTGCAAAAGTAAGTCAATTTTACATGCTGCACTTGACACTACTGCTTTGATACACACCTCACACACAGCACCTTGTGCATCCACTTCCGCACACAATAGAAATAAAGTGCAGTCTACTAAAGACTAGATCAAACAATAATAATGAATGTCCTGTTTCAAATGTTTCTTCTTGTCCTTCCTTTGATGCTCATGAATCTTGTAATTCTGATCCTGTTCCTAATACATCTACTTATGAGAAATGCAATATAGACATCTTGTAGTATAATAGACTAGGCCATGTGCCTTTTGTCAAAATGAGAGACATCTCAGCTATCCCAACTACCTTTACACAAAAACAACCATTCTTCTGCCCTGTCCGTCCAATGGCCAGGCAGAGTAGATCCCTTTTCCCACAAAGTACCAAAAAAACACTTAAAATCTTTGAACTGTTACATGTGGATCTCTGGGGTCCCTATCACATTCAAACCTATGATGGATACAAATATTTCATCACTCTTGTAGATGATTACAGTAGGTCCACATGGACACATCTTCTCACTTGCAAGATCAATGCTCTACACATTATCAAAGCATTTGTTGCTATGGTAGAAAATCAATTCCAAACTACCATCAAAACAGTTAGGACAAACAATGGTCTGGAGTTTGTCCATGCTGCCAGCACCATGTTTTCCAAAGTAAAGGAATCATACATCAAAAGACTTGCCCTCATACTCCCCAACAAAATGGGATAGTAGAGAGAAAATACAAATATCTCCTTGAAACAACCAGAGCTTTGCTATACCAGTCCAAGGTATCCTTGCAATACTGGGGAGAATGCATACTTACCTCTACCTACCTAATAAATAGATTGCCATCATCCTCTATCAAAAAGAAGTGTCCATGTGAACTACTCTACCAGAAAACTTTATTCACATCTTAGGAGTTTTGGTTGCCTTTGCTTCCCAACCACTCTCAAAACACACAAGGACAAATTTGAACCTAGAGCCACTCCACATGCTTCCTAGGATACCCCTTTGGGACAAAAGGCTACAAGGTGTTAAATCTTGCCACAAAAAGGATACACATTTCAAAAGATGTATTATTTCATGAAAATATCTTTCCATTTAGTCTAAAATCAAGTTCTAATGATCTGTTTCCTAATCTTGGTAGTCCTTCTTTTCCATTACGTCAAATGCATTTGAATGTAGAAAATTCATGTACCAATTGATTCCAGCACAAATGATATTGTTACATCTCGCACTACATCATCCCACAATCACAATTTGGTGTCACCAACACTTGGATCTGAAATTCAAATTTCAGCCTGTGGAATACTTTTAGGGGGGAAGTTCTTAGATGCTGAAACTTTGGAAATTTTTCAGAGAGTTCCAAACTTGTTAATCAAGGCACTAGGGCTGCCTTTTATAGGCAAAGAAAGGGGGCAGAATGTTCTGAAAGTTTTTTACTAATTTTCCCCCCTTTTTGTTTTCAAAAATTATATTTTAATCCCTAATTTTATGGCTTGTTTCTCAAGTTACTGCTTTTAAAAAGCTGAAACTTACACTAAGACCCCTTCTAGAAGGATCTAGGGTGTTCTAGCTTTGTTTTCCTACCTGTGGAATGCCTATACTACCCTTACTTGAGTTCTAAAATTACCATGTCTTAACAAACCAGCCCATTTTAGATGCCTAAACTACCCTTGATTGCCCCTGAAATTACTAACCTCGTACAACTATAACCAAACAGTTTCCTAACTATGATTAACCAACTAAAGCTAGAATCAATAGTTCACAATCAAAACAGACCCTAAAACAAACTTAACTGGACAAATTGCCTGATTATGAAATTACATCCAATACTGGACTACAAAAAATCTAATTAAACCTAATTTATGAATTGAATTAATCCTAATAAAAAACGTGTCCTAAAATTGTTATTATTAAACTAAAGAGCACTAAACTAACAATCAAGGCAGATAATTCAAGATGATATAACAACTATAATGAATATGAAATCAAAATATCATAGTAGGAACAAAATTTAAAAACCTAATTATAACCAGAATCTTAGATCAAACAAAAATAAGAACCAGAATGCCAAAAATAAACAAAAATAGAACAACAAAAAATAAAAATCTAAAACAAAGAGAAAACAGAAGAAAAAATAAAAGAAAGATGAAATACCTCTGGACTTGGATTCAGACTCGACTCTGGTAGATTTCTTGGCCTTATTTGGGTTAAAACCGTCCTTAATCATGTGTTTTCGTAAGAAAACACATGATTAAGGGCTATTATAGCCCAAAATCAAAAAAGCCTCCAACATATAGCAATTAGGGTTCGGGATCATTCTTCGATCTGAAATTCGAGGGGATCGGGTGATATTTGAGGGTTATAAACTATGGATTCATGAAGAAGGAGATGAGGAGGATATATGGTGTAAGTTTGGGTTGGTTTGGGTGACGGCGCCGCCGTGCACGGTGGTGGCAACGTCACTGTTTTTGATATTCGAAAGGCTAGGCTAAGAATTGAAGGAAATTATTTTGGGGGTTGGAAAGAGGAGGGGAAGAAGGTTTAGGGGCGTAAATTTGGGCGCCATTGGAGACCGGCCGCCGCCGTGAGGCGATTTCCGGCGGCGGTT
>NW_017682326.1:0-593 GCF_001879085.1 Nicotiana attenuata | reverse complement strand
TTTTTCTTTTGTACTTTCGGGTTCCAAGGAGGGTAGCCAAAGAAGCGTAACCGGCTCAAGGGGTTTACGAAGGGTTGATAGTATTTGGGTAGCGAGAAGGAAAGCCTTCGTCATCTCAATTGCACAAAAGCCATCATCGCAGGAGGCCTAGACATAGTACCTTTTGATTGCATCTGCATTGACTGCTGTTTCAGGGTCATTTCCTTCGATGTCTCCCAGATACAGTGCTCCTCTTGGCAATATCTTTTGGATTATGTATGGACCTTTCCAATTAGGGGCAAACTTTCCTTTTGCTTCCTAGTGATGAGGGAGAATGCGTCTGAGTACAAGCTGTCCCACTTTAAAATTCCTGGGACGCACTTTCTTGTTATAAGCGCGGGCCATTCTTTGTTGGTATAACTGCCCGTGACAAACTGCGGCCATCCGTTTTCATCAATTAATGACAATTGCTCTAGCCGGGTCTTAACCCACTCACTGTCCTCAATCTCCGCTTCAACAATTATCCGGAGTGAAGGAATTTCTACTTCTGCAGGTATGACAGCTTCAGTACCGTAAACCAACAAGTACGGGTCGCTCCAATTGATGTACGCACT
>NW_017682325.1:0-10099 GCF_001879085.1 Nicotiana attenuata | reverse complement strand
GAAAGAACAAATACTTCTAGACTTCAGAGAATTTCTCAAAAAAAGAGTCAAGTTTTCATCTTCTAGGGGATGACACACAAGGCATCGTGGACTTGCAATGCTCGTCTTTCAAACTACTACAATTTTTCTAATCACATTACTAAATTGGTTATTCTGCTCTTTGAAAAGGTATGGGAAAAGGGTTGTAACAGTAAAGATCATAAAAAGTAACCAGATACATGTGTCTCACTACTGGATTCAAGAAAAAACAATCCCATTTTAACTTAGAAAATTCGTACAATTTTACTAGTTGTATCCTCATATGAGCCTTTGTATACTCGACCAGGTTTCATTTTTTCGGTAGCCACAAAGATGTCCTTAATTTATAGATTATCAGAAATTTCCTTCTTTTTTGCCTGGTTATATAAAAACAAATATGAAAACTTTTCATTTAAAGATAGCAAATTCATATTTAAAAAATAAAAAATATAAAAAATAAACATAGATAGTGTCCTACTGAGTTGGGGCATTGGTATAGAGAGTGTAAAAAAAAGATAAAACATCAAACCTCACGGATTACATCAAAACTTTTCTTGCCAATAGTGTGCGGATACATCAACTTTTTACGACTTTCAATGTTGATTTTGGATTGTTTTTGCAAATAAAATGAGTCAATAGATATGGCAGCATCAATGAAAATATAAATCAAGATTTGGCTCCAAAAATCTTTGAACTCCTCATTTTTCAAAGACTAAACATGCTCCAAAACTCACGTCATAAAGAGTAAACATGCATTCTTTCTAAACCAGTTAAACAAGCAATCTTTGAACTCCTCATTTTTCATTCTTAACCAATTAAGTAATCTACCAAATAATTTTTTCCGCAGAAAGTCATTTCACGATTCCCTAGAAAGTTGAAGAATAATCAAACAAGAAAAGAAGAAAACTCAGATACAGAATTCAGGGATAGAGATTCTTGATTTCCTGGTGGAGCAGATTGAATTGGTTTCAAGGTTCTGTTACAACAATCGCAATATTAAAATCACTATCTCAAATGTGTGCTTACTCCACTACTGTGCAAATTTTCTTGGAATGACAAAAAAGTTGCCATCTTGCAATCTGTTACATCAAACAGAAAACTTTTTTGAAGGCTAATTTTACTGGTCATGGCAGATATATTAACATGTCTTAATAGATGTGAATCTTTCTTGAATTATGCAGATTCTTGTGGACTAATTCAAAAGCTTATGACTTCACTTCTAGCCAAGACTGCTCAAAATTCAGATACTAGTAATCTTTTTGGTTTATCAAAAGAGTAAGGAGGTCTTGATTGCATGTAAACTCAATCAACAATAGAAGATTTATTTGAATACTAATCAGTGACATTTCAAAGCTATACATATGCATGAATAGCAGGTTCATGGATAAGAGTAAATTGTGACAGGTTATATAGTTGATTTTTCTTTCCTTTTCCCCTTTTCTCTTAAGTAGTGTTGCTACAGTAACAGTTAACAGATGACAATTGTTGGTTAAAGACTTTTCTGCATCTTATACTTGGCTCATTTAGCTGTAATGAACTAGCTACAGTAGTGGTTTACTACTTTAAAAAAGTAGTGATTTCTCTCTGTCATTGTAATTGCGCGAGCATTCATCAGATCTGATGTTGCCATTGTCTTAATCTTTCATATACTCTCTGTCTTTAATAGTAAATGTTCTTGAAACATACTCTAACAGCAAGCTTATCTTTACTCGCTTCGCAAATAATTAATCAAATAATTAACACTGATATATATAGTTATAATGATGTTTCATGAAGATCTTAGTTGTCAATCCAGGGGAATAACCTAAAGTTCTAACAAACTTTTAGCACGACCAAAGTATACAGAATGGTCCACACAACCAGTGATATTTATCCCAAATAATTTTAAAAACTTACAGCGATATTTATTGCACAACTATCAGCGCCAATTTCTTCTTCAGTGAGGAATGGAATCTGCAAAGTAAATCAGAAAATTTGTGAGAGTCGAGGAAAAACCTTGAATTAGGGTTTTTTCTCGATTAAGTTCGGCTAGTACTTCAAGTTCTCACAGTCGACTGTCACCGGCGTGGGGCTGTACGGCGTGAGAAGAGCTGGACAGAGAGATGGATTTCTTAGATTTTGGGCATGAGGTTTGACAAAGAAACTTAATATTTTCCTTCTATACTTTTAATTAATTAGCAGTATTACATAAAAAAATACAAGTAAAAAAAGTAGAATGTAAAATAAAATAGGGGTTTTGGCGGGTTTCACCAAAATTGAGGGGGAAAATAATTAAGAGGGAATTAAAATCGTTCCCAATGAATTGTTTCCATGATATGTTCCAATAGATACATCTATGGGCACGGTTCAATTAAACGTTGCAACAAAAACCATCTATGGGAACGGTTCCCACACTAGTGCAACGGTTTTATAGCTAAGGTGTGCCGATAGTACCTATGCCTCATTGTAACGGTTACAACCGTTGCGGTATGATCTCTGTAGCAACGGTTATTGAACCGTTGCAATAACATCCGTTGCCATAGGTTGATTTTCTAGTAGAGCCTATAGGGTTTAATTTGTTCAACATGTTCTGATTCACTTTTAGATGTCATGCCTATAAGATTTAAATAGTTCTGAATATTCTTTCAAGATTCACATTACTGCATTTGCATACCATGTCTATAAGGCTGTCAAACTAGTTTTCTGCATTTAACTACATGCCTGTAATGTTTCAAAATTAGTTCTGCATTTTCAAAACCATGCCTATACAAGTTTTAAATTTATTTATGCATTTAGATACCATGTTTATAGGAAATTTCAGAACTATTTCTGCATTTAGATACCATGTTTATAGGAAATTTCAGAACTACTTCTGCATTTAGATACCATGTCAATAGGAATCACTTCTGCATTTAGATACCATGCCTATAAGGTCTTGAGATCAATTCTCCTACACTTAGATATCATGCATGTAGGATTTAAAGGATCAAATCCCGCCTGCTTTAACTGCTGGTTCATAATCATGGTTCGATTAATGTTTAGATTTCATGTCTATAGAATTCCGCCAAGCCATCATTTAGGCAAGCCTGTATGATAATTAAAATCTTGAAGTTGCCAGAAACTGTGTTTGTTTGTCTGCTTACAAACTGCCCAGGTTCGGGAAGTAACAAAATCAGTAGGCAAATTGATTAGGTATTTGCTGCCCCGCCTTAATAAAACTGTTGCATATCTGGATATCCTGCTATAGGACTTTAAATCGTTTAAAACTATTTATTTGAGGCGTGCAATTATTTGTTTATTTGTGGAGGTAAATATGAGCCCTTAATTGCATCTTTATGTGATAGTCCTATTTGACTTTTGTTTGTCGCTTAGTTTTCTCTTTTTTAAACAACATAAGTGAGTCTAGAACTTCATTAAATAGAGGTCATAAACACCTCTAGGGCCACAGGCAAGGGGCAGGTAGTGTACACATAAGGCACGTACTGGCTACTATTAGAATGTTTAGGTAACAATAATTAAGTGGAGGTTAATCGGGTAGTAAAGGAAATGATGATATGTGCGCTAATGCTATGTTTAGAACCCCAACTTGGGGACGATTACCAAGTATTGCACAGAAGTGATCCTATAGGCTAGTAAACCTAGGACCCCCTTTATTCCCATTTGAATAATCTCTATTTGCCTAAGTTTCTTTGCTTGCTTATATGACTAACTCACTTAAATTAAGTTTCGCCGGGATCCACCATTGTGGACCTCGAGGGGTGCCCAAACGCACCTTAAATCCATTAGGTGGCGACTCTTCAAATTCCATACCCAATTCGTAAAAGGAAATGTGTTGTCCCAAAGAATGTCGAAGCCGGAATCCGCAAAGGAAAAAGGGGGCGCGACAACGGTTGATGTGGTTCATCCCTGAGCCGAATAAATCTCCGAAGGGAGTTCAAACAAACTCCCCAAGCCATCGTGCAGAAAAAGGCACCTTGACTAGGAGGCCATTCGAAGGGCGAGGCCGAATGACTTGATCCCGAGCCTCTTCAAATAAAAGAGAACCCCCCAAGTGGATCACTTGGGGTAATCAACGTGGATGATTCACCTCCTGGCCCCGAGTTCTCCGAGGGTTAAATCCAAGATGCTTAGAATATGAGGTCTTCTGAAGTGGAAGCAAGCCATGAAGGGCATGATATCTTTCGAGAATGTCTCGCAGGGCTTGAAGATGGACCCGACCCAGATGCTTATTTCATTTTCGATAAGGCGCGTAGACTCTTTAAACAAGTGAGTTTTTTTTATGCCTGCGCCTTTGTTTTAGCTATTCTGAATCATCTTTCCTCCCTCTTTATGAAGGCTGTGGTACTCCATAAAAGGGTATTTTCCAAGCCCCGAACCGATCTTGCTCGATGCGAGGCTGAGCTTAAGAATATTTCGGAGGAGACGGACGTTGTCAAAAACCTCTATGCTATAAAGAGATGGAGATCTACGATCTACGAGTTGAGTTGACGCAGGCATGCCAAGGACGGGCCGATTATGTTGATAAGGTAACACAACTCTCGAGGGTCTGTTATGCACTAGTTTGTTTTGGCGACTGACACTTTTAATTTCTTAGTTTCATCAGAAGACCGACTTGGAGGTGCAGCTTCGGGAGGAGCTTAAGATGAAAGAAGCCGAGACCCTGGGGTGGAGACAAGGTATGGACAATCTCGCTTCTGAGAAGGAAACTCTAAGAGAGCAGATGGATTCACTCGAACGCCAGCTTAGAGGTGTGAAGGAGGAAAGCCTAGCTTGGGGCTTCGACATTGAGGAGCTTAAAGCCAGATCTGCTGCTGAGTTGGCCAAGGCCAAATATGATGATGAGGCAATCATGACTTCATATCAAGCCGATGCCGAAGCATCTAATGTTCGGGCAAAAGAGATCTCCTCTGCGGCGGAGGCTAAGTAATCAAGTACACTTGAACATGCTAGGAGACAATCCCAAAGGATAACTCTCGAGAAGGTACATGCTCACGGCTTCGATCTTTAAGCCGATATTGAAACGGCGAAGATTTTGGAAGAAGTGGTTGCCGCTCTACTTTTCGATGAGGATGATTCAGCCAGTGGCTCTGAGAGTGAAGGAGACGGAGATGAAGTCCCCGAGGATGATGCGACTCCTGAAGGTGCAGCTGCCTAAGATGTGACCCCGAACTAGTTTTAGGTTACTCTATTTTTTTCTTTGTAATCCTCCCTTATGTAAATATCTCCTGTTATCATCTTTTGGAAATACGAGGGGAACTTTTTATCTCGTCTTTGGTTTGTGTTGGATTTGGCAGTGCCTTTATTTATGGAAGACTTCGTTTGAATAATTAGTCCGAGTATTGGTTTGGGGTATTAAAAAACCTTATATCTTTATCTATAGGTATAATAATCTTCGAGCTAAGTTTAAACCGATTCGATGTGAGATCGGGATATTGTGAACCTTGAGTCAGGATTGAAATGAGAGCGGAGTCTCGAACTATACATTTTTGGCCCTTAAGCCTTTCGAAGTTGGCCCTTGGGCTCTTATATATTGGCCCCTAGGCTCTTTTAAAATTGGCCCTTAGGCTCTTTAAGTTGGGCCTTTTCGGCCATTAAAATGGCTATGTAATTTTCCCTCATTTCGAAGGTTTGACGTATCGGAACCTTATTGGCTATTTGTTTGTGTAAACATAAATGAATACCTCTTGGGGTATTTTCGAATGCCGATGTTATCGAAGCCCTCAGATTAATTGAGGGTTGTATTTATCGACGCCCTTCATATTTTTCTTTTGCTGATGGTAGCCTGATTTCACAAGTTTTTTCAATGTTTGAAGGCCTTTAATTTATAGAGGAAATCGAACATCTCCGATTCGTATTATTTTGGCCGTAGCCTTTATGTGACCGTAGTATTTAGTATGGTCGTAGCTTTCGGGTTTGTCACTTGGAGTGTCTCACTGGACCTTGTTTCCCGATAACTTCCAAACTTGTTCGAAAAGTTAGATCCCGAGTATATTGGACTTGGCCTTTGTTTCGAGGGGGTGCCTCTTTGAGGTATCCAAAGTCCGACTTTTCGATAACTCGGATGTATTGACTGTCAGTGACAATCCTCGAGTATTTTGGGGTGCTTTGGCCCTTGAGCCACTTCCTGTAGGATTGTAAGTGTAGAACTCGTATGATAGTAAACTTCTTTGAGATACAAAGTATTTTTGATATAACCAGAATGCTTCTTCAAATAGTCGATATATGCGTACATGTTTTGCCGTCGGGGCTCGACTATTCTATATGGACACGGTTCATTTTGACCGTTTGGCCCATAACAAAAAGTTCTCCTATCGAGGCTTCTTAGGCGTGAAGTATTTTTCAAAAGTATAGCCTCGAGGGTGATGTATTCGAGGTTGATTGAAAAGAAGCCTTAGATACTGCTGAGTTTTCTTAGGTAGCACATAATTGTTGCCTCGTTAAAAACCTTGCCGGTAGAACCCATTTGGACGAAATCCGTCTAAAGGAAAAAAAGAGTGCAACGCAGCTTTAAAAACCTAGGGCCTTTTGTGAAGAAAATGATGCTTCCGAGATCGTATGCCGTTGATCCAAAATCTGTAATGAGTTAGCTTCAAACTCAAATGGACAAAAGGATAAAATCGTACCTTAGCAGTGGTATCGAGGGTGACTCTTCGTAGAACTAAGTCCCCGACTCCGAAATTGTCGGAGGTTGGTCCCTCCTTAAAATGTTGGCTAACCTCTCGGGGTGTTTTTACTTCCCGAATAGGCCCTATTTTGAGAAGTTCGGTTACCTGCTGCGGTGGCTAATGCCTCCCGCTTACCTTTGTGTGCTCGAGGTCAAGGATTCGAGTATCGACACCACTTCCTCGATAGCGAACATCTCCTTTGCAGCATGTTGCTCTCCGTAGACTGTTTTCACTCCTTCCTCCGTCGGGAACTTTATCATTTGGTAAAGAGTTGAAGGAACCGCCCTCATGTTGTGTATCCACGGTCTCCCGAGGAGTCTATACATATAAAGAACACCAAAATTGGAGTCCAAATGACCCCTCAAACTCCCATTTTTGTTCTCTTAGGTTTCAAGCCCTAAACCACCATTTTTGACCTTTAATTCCTTGAGTTTTCAGTCTAATTTCATGTGTTTGCACCATAAAATCGTGTTCTAAGTCCAAAAATTCTTACCTGATCGAAGTTCTTGAATTCCTCTTCAAAATCGCCCAAAAACTCTCCAAGTCCGAAGTGAAAAATATGAATTCTTTCAAAATTCGCGAAGGAAATAAAAACCCCTTCAGATCAGTTGTTTCCGCATCTGCGACTCCTTAGCCGCCTCTGCAACTTCCGCTTCTGCGCTAATTGCACCGCTTCTACGGATATTTTCCGCTTCTGTGGTCTGCAACATGCACCTGCGGCTTCCGCTTCTGTGGACTAAGCTCCGCATTTGCGGATCTCATTAAATCTCCAAAACCCGCATCTGCGGTCATGATGTCGCATCTGCGACTCCGCAGATGCGGTCACCCAATCCGCACCTGCAGTTCTCCCCGCTTCTGCGACTCTTCATCCGCTCCTGCGGTACCGCTTCTGCGGTCCCATTTCCGCAGGAGCGGAAATACCAGAAGCAGCAGCAAATTCTTAAGTTTTACAAGCCAAAACTTCCCGTTAGCCATCCGAAATCACCCCGAGGCCCCTGGGACCTCAACAAAAAACACAAACATGATCCATTGCCTTATTCAAACTTGCTCCAATCATCAAAACACCTCAAACAACACTAAAACCATCATTTCTCATCGAATTCAAGTCTAAGTTCTTCCAAAACTTCCGAAACACGCATTCGATCAAAAACCCTACCAAAACACCTCCGAATGACCTGAAATTTTGCACACACATCCCAAATAACCTAACGAAGCTACTGAAACTCTTGGAATTACATTCCGACCCTCGGATCAAAATCTCACCTATCGACCGGAATTCGCCAAAATTCTAACTTTGCCAATTCAAGCCTAATTCTACTCCGGACCTCCAAAATCACTTTTGATCACACTCCTAAGTCACAAATTATCCCCTGAAGCTAACCAAATCATCGGAATTCATATCCGAGCCCTCTAACACAAAATTCAACGTCCGGTTGACTTTTCCAAAACAAACCTTCCTTAAAGAGACTAAGTGTCTCATTTCCTTCTAGAACTAATCCAAATCAACTCTAGCACATCAAATACTGATAAGGAAGCATAAAGAAATAGAAAATGGGGAAACGGGGCTGTAACACACGTGACGATGGGTTGGGTCGTCACAATATGTTAGGTATCCCGGTGATATGTTATTACTTGTTCAATTATATTATGTTACTGCTTGCATTAGATAACATGCCTATAGGTATTTGTTTCAATACATTCCGTTGTTATGCGCGGTAGCTAACAAGCCTCACTACTGGAAAATCAACCTATAGCAACACATGCAAAACCGTTGCAATAGACATGTAAACTGTTGCCATTGATCTAGTGCAACGGTTTTGCGACCGTCCCATCCGCCCGCATGCCAATAGCTCTGAAGCAACGTTTCAGGTAACGGTTGTAATAACCGTTGCTATAGGACTATCTATCGTAACGGTTATCCCTCTTTCTAACGGAACGCTTATTTTTCATCTATTGCAACGGTTCCAAACCGTTGCCATTACTTTTAATGCAACGCCTACCTAAGCTATTGCGATGACTATTTAATGATATCACAATGGTTTTTCAAATGCTATTATTACGGTTTTTCATATTGCAACAGTTGTTGTGGAAACAGATTGCATGACCTATTGCAACGGTTTACACTATCTATTAGAATATGTTTTTTATCCTATTGTTACGGTTCTGGTAGCCTATGCAACAACTTAACTATGATATATACACCTTGTTGCACAATTATAAATTTGAATATACCAAAATTTATATAAGTCACATAATAAGCAAAGTATTCAAACACAAGTGCATAAGTTTTACAATTCAAAACAACTAAAATTTCATCAATAATTCAAAAATCTTCTTAGGTAAGATCCAGATCGCCACTGTCTTCGTTTTCCCTTTCACCATTTTCTCCACCTATAAAAAAGAATAAATAAAGTCATTACCTTCAAGCGCTAGTTGACGATTCAAGCAAGAATGAATGGAAAAGCAAGCAATTCAATTAAGCTTCATGTTAAATGGGAAAATCATAATGGCCTTTCCAGTTCCATCATAATTGAAAAGAGTAGAAACAAAATTTACAGCAGGGAATTGTCACGACCCAAAATCCACTAAGGGTCGTGATGGCGCCGGACACTGCTGTCGGGCAAGCCAACCAAGTTACTTAATCAAATTCTCGTTTTAATACTTCTGAAATCTATGATTTTCCTTCAAGTTTAGCAATATTAAAGAATATAGTCTCAAATCAAATTTAAATGATAAGCAGTTAATACAATACTTCAAACTATCCCAGAACCCGGTATCACAAGTGCATGAGCATCTACTGATAGGGAAGTAAAATACAGCATCCGTTCGGAATACAATGGACAGGGAATAAATACAATGTACTGAAGAGGGCTATACTAGCTGCGGGCCGCCTCGAATAGTGCAACTCACCTAGCCCCAAATCATCCGCGCTGCTATGCCCAGTGGGCTGCTAGAAATAGATATACATGTGCAACAAAAATGCACAGAAGTGTAGTATGAGTACATAAGCAACGTGTACTCAATGAGTATCCCGCCTAATCTCGAAGAAGTAGAGACGAGATGGTCAACTTTGATACTTACTAGCGGTCCAATGATAATATACTAAATGTGTGAGGAAATCAGGGATTTTATATAACAATTCTAACTCGCAAAGCTGTAAACAGGCAATACACCTTCAACAAATAATAAAGGATTTTCAAGGTTTACTTTCTTTATTTTATCAATTTATCTCAAGCCATGAAAGGCAGCATCAACGTATAAAATTCTCAGGCAACGATATATAAATCATGCGCAAATCATGCCGAGGCGACGGCCCGCTCCAACATAAATGAAATGTGCACTTGCCGAGGGTCGACGGCGCGCCTATAGATGCATCTATTTAATCTGCCGAGGCGTTCGGCCCGTTCCAAAATAAACACATAGAGACATTCAGTCAA
>NW_017682324.1:9371-10099 GCF_001879085.1 Nicotiana attenuata | reverse complement strand
TCAATTTTCATTTCCATTTTCCTTAATAATTTCAGAAAAATAATTTCACGGAAAAATTCATATCTCGGGCTCTAGGCCTCGGAATTCGATTTCGGGCACATGCCCAAGTCCCATATTTTTCTACGGACCTTCCGGGACCGTCCAATCTCGGGTCCGGGTCCGTTTACCAAAAATGTTGACCAAAATCAACTATAATCATATTAATATCAAAATTCTTCAAATTTTTCACGGAATTCACATATTTCAACATAACAGCTTTCCGGCTACGCGCCCAGACTGCGCACGCAAATCGAGGCAAGTAAAAAAAATGAGGTTTTTAAGGCCTCGAAAGCGCAGAATGGATGAGGAAATAGGTGATGACCCTTGGGTCGTCACATCCTCCACCTCTAAAACAACCGTTCGTCCTCGAACGGACAAAAGAAAGAAGTACCTGAGTCGGGGAACAGATGTGGATAACGGCTCCGCATATCGGACTCGGACTCCGAGGTCGAGGCCTCTGGGGGCTGACCTCTCCACTGAACACGAACAGAGGGAAAACTCCTAGATCTCAACTGACGGACCTGCCGGTCTAGAATGGCTACCGGCTCCTCCTCATAAGATAAATCTTTGTCCAACTGGACAGTGCTGAAGTCTAATACATGGTTAGGATCGCCGTGATACCTCCGAAGCATAGACACATGAAAAACTGGGTGCACGTCTGATAAGCTAGGTGCAATGCAAGTCTATAG
>NW_017682324.1:3866-6408 GCF_001879085.1 Nicotiana attenuata | reverse complement strand
TAGTTCCAACATCTAACCACCACATTAGTTCCAACATCTAACTACCACAGCTATAACCAACCTATTACCACACTTGACCACCTCAGCTATATCTAACCGACTACCACACCCAACCAACCCATCTATAACTATAGTCATCATATGACACAAGGAAACATTAACCTGAGAGACCCTAGTATCCGTTAAGAACACAATGCAGAGGAATCACAACCCAACAATAGCCCGCCAAGAGGGCAACATAATGATCTCTCATCTTTCTCGCTTTTACTTCACAATTCTTTTTCACAACTCGAGCAGATGCTCCAGAGGTTCAATTATCACTTATACTTTCGCAATTCGTTCTACAACTGGAGCCGACGCTCCTCGATGAATCAAGTCATTTCATATACTTTCAATATTCGTATCACAGTTCGAGCCAATGCTCCTAGGAATCAAATTATCATATCACCATTCACATGCTATTCACAACATATAAAAATCCTCCAATAAACACGGAGTTCACAACCAAGTCATGATAATCACGTTATAAGGACTCACGGTCATGCTAGACACCAATGTATAGATACTCGTCACCATGCCTATACATCGTACTCGATCACATAGCAATTAGCAACAAGACTCAACTCCTATTCCCTCAAGCTAGGGTTAAACCAAACACTTACCTCAAAGCCTTGAAATCCACTTAATCCTCAACTATTGCTTTACCTCGCGGTTCCACCTCCAATTCGCTCGAATCTAATCACAAATTGCTCAATTACTTTAATAAACATTATATGAATCAATTTGGATGCATAAAAAATGAGTTTCCCAAGTTTTTCACAAAAATTCCAAAATCGCCCCCGGGCTCACGTGGTCAAAACTCGAGGTTCGAACCAAAATCCGGTTACCCATTCCCCCACGAGTTCAAATATATAATTTATTTTGAAATCGGACCTTAAATCATGGTCCAACTCCCCAATTTATGAAAAACCTAGGTTCCACCCAAAAACCCCAATTTCACCCATGGAAATCCTTGATTTCAAGTGAAAAACATGTTTAATGATATTAAAAGTTGAAAGAATTAAGTAAAAATCAACTTACCAATGATTAGGGATGAAGTTTGCTCTTGAAAAATCGCCTATGGTGTTTGGGTTTTGAATGAATGGTGAAAAGTGATGAAAATTCGACTAAGTATAAAATTTGCTGGGCCTCGGATATGGGAATTGCGAACCATGGTTCGCAATTGCGAACAAAACAGGGCTGGGAATTGCGACATTCTTAGTTCTTATTTGCGAACCCATGTCTACTGGCCAGGTTTCGCTTTTGCGAACACTCGATCGCATTTGCGACCAGGGCCACCTCGCATTTGCGAGCCAATGGACCGCATTTGCGATCCCAAGCCTTTTCCCCAGACTTCGCATTTGCGAAGTGTTGATCGCATTTGCGATAGTGCCCCATTTTCCCAGACTTCGCAGTTGCGAAGCAATGCTCGCATTTGCGAGCTCGCAATTGCGAGTCTTCCCTTCGCATTTGCAAAAATTGCAGAAGCCAGCATACCAGATTTTTAAAACATGAGAAATGCAATCCGATGCCTATCCAAAACTCACCCGAGCCCTCGGGGCTCCAAACCAAACATGCATACAACCTCAAAAACATCCTACAGACTTGCTCGTGCGATCAAATCGCAAAAATAACATCAAAATCATTGAATCAAGCCTCAAAACACATGATTTTTTCTTCTAAACTTCATAAACTTTCAAGCTTGGAACTTATAGTCCGAAACACGTCAAACGACGTCCGATTTCGACCAAACTTTACAGAAAGCGCTTAACACATATTTAAGACTTGTACCGGGCGTCGGAACCAAAATACGAGCCCGATACCATAGTCTTTTAATCAATTTTCATTTCCATTTTCCTTAATAATTTCAGAAAAATAATTTCACGGAAAAATTCATATCTCGGGCTCTAGGCCTCGGAATTCGATTCCGGGCACATGCCCGAGTCCCATATTTTTCTACGGATCTTCCGGGACCGTCCAATCTCGGGTCCGGGTTCGTTTACCAAAAATGTTGACCAAAATCAACTATAATCATATTAATATAAAAATTCTTCAAATTTTTCACGGAATTCACATATTTCAACATATACAGCTTTCCGGCTACGCGCCCGGACTGCGCACGCAAATCGAGGCAAGTAAAAAAATGAGATTTTTAAGGCCTCCAAAGCACGAAATGGATGAGGAAATAGGTGATGACCCTTTGGGTCGTCACATTCTTCACCTCTAAAACAACCGTTCGTCCTCGAACGGACAAAAGAAAGAAGTACCTGAGTCGGGGAACAGATGTGGATAACGGCTCCGCATATCGGACTCGGACTCCCAGGTCGAGGCCTCAGGGGGCTGACCTCTCCACTGAACACGAACAGAGAAAAAAATCGTAGATCTCAACTATCGGACCTGTCGGTCTAGAATAGCTACCGGCTCCTCCTCATAAGATAAATCTTTGTCCAACTGGACAGTGCTGAAGTCTAAAACATGTGTAAGATCGTCGTGATACCTCCGA
>NW_017682324.1:0-3121 GCF_001879085.1 Nicotiana attenuata | reverse complement strand
CATCAAACTTCTTACCGAGTCAGCGGAAGTCCGGTAAATGAAATCCATGGTAATCCTCTCCCACTTCCACTCGGGGAGCTCAATCCTCTGAAACAAACCACCGGGTCTCTGATGCTCATACTTGACCTGCTGACAGTTCAGACACCGAGCCACATACGCAACAATATCCTTCTTCATCCTACGCCACCAATAATGCTGCCGCAAGTCCTGATACATCTTCGCGGCGCCCGGGTGAATAGAATACCGAGAACTATGGGCCTCCGCTAATATCAACTCTCGAATCCCATCAACATTAGGCACACAAACTCGCCCCTGCAATCTCAAAACACCATCATCATCTAAGGTCACCTTCGTGGCATCACCTCGCTGTACCGTGTCTCTCAGGACACACAAATGGGGATCATCAAATTGCCGATCACGGATACGCTCCAATAGGGAAGAACGAGCGACCGTGCAAGCCAACACTCTGCTAGGCTCAGAAATGTCTAATCTCACAAATCGGTTGGCCAAAGCCTGAACATCTAAAGCAAGCGGTCTCTGGCTGACCGGGATATAAGAAAGACTACCCATGCTGGCGGACTTTCTACTCAATGCATCGGCCACCACATTGGCCTTACCCGGGTGATATAAGATAGTAACATCATAATCTTTCAACAACTCTAGCCATCCCTTTGCCTCACATTCAACTCCTTCTGCTTGAACAGGTATTGAAGGCTCTTGTGATCCGTATACACCTCACACGTCACACCATATAGATAATGCCTCCAAATCTTCAAAGCATGAACAACAGCTGCCAATTCTAGATCATGAACCGGATAATTCTTTTCATGAATTTTCAACTGCCTCGAAGCATAGGCAATGACCTTGCCATCCTGCATCAACACTGCTCCAAGCCCAACACGGGAAGCATCACAATAAACAGTATAGGGCCCTGAACCTGTAGGCAAAACCAACACCGCTGCCATAGTCAGAGCTGTCTTGAGCTTCTGAAAGCTCGCCTCACACTTATCCGACCATCTGAACTGGGCACCCTTCTGGGTCAATCTGGTCATCGGGGCTGCAATAGATGAAAATCCCTCCACGAACCGTCTGTAGTAGCCTGCCAACCCCAAGAAACTCTCGATCTCTGTAGCTGATGCTGGGACATTGGTCAACCCAAATGACATGACTAAAAACTCATAGTGCCCATACCGAGTGCGGAATGCAGTCTTAGGGACATCAGACGCCCTAAATCCTCAGCTGATGATAGCCAGATCTCAAGTCTATCTTTGAAAACACCTTTGCTCCCTGAAGTTGGTCAAACAAATCATCAATCCTCGGCAGTGGATACTTGTTCTCTATCGTCACTTTGTTTAATTGCCGGTAATCAATTCACATCCGCATCGAACCATCCTTCTTCTTCATAAATGACACTGGCGCACCCCAAGGAGAAACACTAGGCCTGATAAAACCCTTCTCTAGTAAATCCTGCAACTGGTCCTTTAACTCCTTTAACTTTGGCGGGGCCATGCGATACGGCGGAATAGAAATAGGCTGCGTACCCGGAGCCAGATCAATACAGAAGTCAATATCCCTGTCGGGCGGCATACCCGGAAGGTCTGAAGGAAACACCTCGGGGAACTCTCGAACAACAGGAACAGAGTCAATAGAAGGAACCTCTGTGCTGGAGCCACGGACATATGCCAGATAAGCCAAACACCCCTTCTCGACCATGCGTCGAGCCTTAACACATGAAATAACTCTGCGAGTGGCATGACCTGAGGTCTCTCTCCACTCTAGTCGGGGCAATTAAGCCAAGGTCACGGTATTGGCGTGACAACTAAGATGGCATGATACGGGGACAACCAATCCATCCCCAATATGACATCGAATTCCACCATATCTAAAGGCAGTAAATCAACACGGGTCTCAAAACCGCCAATAACCACTATATATGAACAATGGTCGCAGTCCACCATAGTAAAATCACTCACCGGCGTAGACACATAAACAATGCACTCAAAGAATCACTGGGCATGACCCGATACGGTGCAAACTAGGACCGAAGCTTCTGTACCACAAGCCAGAACAGTACCTGCACCTCCACCTCTGATACCTTTACCTCTACTTCTCGCATCTCTACCTCCACCTCTAATACCTTTATCTCCACGAAGCCTCTGAAGACGTAGTTGATCTATCACTAGTCTATGTTGCTGCTCAGCTGAAGAAGCGGTATATGACCTCGCCATTCGCGAAAGAACGGAGTAGAAATTCAGTCAGCATTTGAGAAACCAATCGCACGACAAGAAAGAACAAATGAGAGGTTTTCCTAACTCAATAGACTCTGGGAACAAGTACAGACGTCTCCGTACCTACTCCTCAGACTCTACTAAGTTTGTCCGTGAGTTGTGAGACCTATGTAACCTAGTGCTCTGATACCAACTTGTCACGATCCGGATTTCCCACCATCGGGATCGTGATGGCGCCTACTCGTGGTAGCTAGGCAAGACAACTTATTTACCTTTCATTAATAAATAAATCTGTTAATAATCCATAGCATCAATAAGAAACATCGAATTTAATAATAATAATAGCGGAAGTCTAATTTATAAGTCTGAATCAAAACGCGTAATAGTCAACAATAGCCTCTACCCAAGATTTGGTGTCACATTACTCACGAACCACTAAGAATAAACTAAATACAAAGGTCTGAAAGAAATATAACTGTTGTCTGTCTCGAAAACAATGAGGCAACAGTCAAAAGGAAGACATAAAGAAGAGACGCCGGGCCTGCGGACGCATGCAAGGCTACCTCAGTCTCGTGAATAGGAAAGTCTGCTCCCGAACTACTGCTGTTGCTGCTCCTCAAAACCCGGACCTGTGCAAAAACGCACAGAAGTGTAGCATCAGCACAACCGACCCCATGTGCTGGTAAGTGTCTAGCCTAACCCCGGCGAAGTAGTGACGAGGCTAGACTGGACATCACATAAACCTGTGCAGTTATAACTATACAGGGGGAATCGAGTACCAAGTAATTAACAACATGGGAGGGGAGACATGCTAAGGGGAGATACAATATTAGCAGCAATCCAGAGTAACAACTAAAACAGCTTAGGTTCACAATGAACAAGGTATCAATACT
>NW_017682323.1:8690-10100 GCF_001879085.1 Nicotiana attenuata | reverse complement strand
GTGGATGCTAGCATACCTTGATTATTTTCCAACATAGGGTCACCACTCCCTATTTGATGCAAGCATAACCTGATGACTTTCCAACATAGGGTCCTACTCTAAAGTTGATGCCACCATAAGCTGATGATTTTCCAACATAGGGTCACCACTCCCTAGTTGATGAAAGCATAACCTGAAGAATTTCCAACATAGGGTCCCACTCCCTAGTTGATACGAGCATAACCTGATGACTTTTCAACATAGGGTCCCACTCTCTAGTTGATGCAAGCATAACCTAATGACTTTCTAACATAGGGTCCCACTCCCTAATTGATGCCAGAATAACCAAATGACTTTCCAACATAGGGTCCCACTCCCAAGTTGATGCCCGCATAACCTGATGACTTTTAAACATAGGGTCCTACTCCCTAGCTGATGCCAGCATAACCTAATGACTTTCCATCATAGGGTCCCACTTCAGAGTTGATGCCTCCACTTCCTAGTTGATGCTTGCATAACCTGATGATTTTCCAACATAAGGTCACCACTCCCTAGGTTATGCAAGCATAACCTGATGACTTTCCAACATAGGGTCCCACCCCTAGTTGATGCCAGCATAACCTGATGAGTTCCCAACATAGGGTCCCACTCCCTAGTTGATGCCAGCATAACCTGATGACCTTCCAGTATAGGGTCCAATCCGTAGGTTATACCAGCATATCCTGATGTCTTTCCAACATAGGGTCTCACTCCCTAGTTGATGCCAGCATAACCTGATGACTTTCCAAGATAGGGTCCTACTGTCTAGTTGATGCTAGCATAACCTGATGATTTACAAACATAGGGTCACCACTTCCTAGTGGATGCTAGCGTACCCTGATTATTTTTTAACATAGGGTCACCACTCCCAAGTTGATGCAGGCATAACCTGGTGACTTTCCAACAGAGGGTCTCACTCCCTAGTTGATGCAAGCATAACCTGAATACTTTCCAACATAGGATCCCACTCCCTAGTTAATGCCAGCATAACCTGATGAGTTTCCAACATAGGTTCTCACTCCCTAGTTGATGCCAGCATAACCTATTGACTTTCCAACATAAGATCCCACTCCCTAGTTGATGCCAGCATAACCTGATGATTTTCCAACATAGGGTCCCACTCCCTAGTTGTTGCCAGCAAAACCTGATGACTTTCCAACATAGGGTCTCACTCCCTAGTTGATGCCATCATAACCTAATGACTTTCAAACATAGGGTCACCACTCCCGAGTTGGTGCAAGCATACCTTGATTATTTTCCAACATAGGGTCACCACTCCCTAGTTGATGCAAGCATAACCTGATGACTTTCCAACATAGGGTCCCACTCCTAAGTTGATGCCAGCATAACCTGATGATTTTCCAACATACGGTCACCACTCCCTAGTTGATG
>NW_017682323.1:0-8098 GCF_001879085.1 Nicotiana attenuata | reverse complement strand
CATAGGGTCCTACTCCCTAGTTGATGCCAGCATAATCTGATAACTTTCCAACTTAGGGTCCCAATCCCTAGTTGATGCCAGCATAACCTGATGATATTCCAATAAAAGGTCCCACTCTCTAGTTGATGCTAGCATAACCTGATGATTTTCCAACATAAGGTCACCACTCCCTAGTTGATGCTAGCATAACCTGATGATTTTCCAACATATGGTCACCACTCCCTAGTTGATGCAAGCATAACCTGATGACTTTCCAACATAGGGTCCCACTCCCTAGTTGATGCCATCATAAAATGATGACATTCCAACTTAGGGTCTCACTCACTTGTTGATGCCAGCATAACCTAATGACTTTCCAATATAGGGTCACCACTCCCTGGATGATGCAAGCGTAACCCGATAACTTTCCAACATAAGGTCCCATTCCCTAGTTGATGCCAGCATAACCTGATGGCTTTCCAACTTAGGGTCACCACTTCCTAGTTGATGCAAACAAAACTTGATGAATTTCTAACATAGGCCCCACTCCCTAGTAGATGCCAGCATAACATGATGACTTTCAAATATAGGGTCACCACTCCCTAGTTGAGGCCAGCATAACCTGATGAGTTTCTCATTGGGTCCCACTCCCTAGTTGATGCCATCATAACCTAATGACTTTCAAACATAGGGTCACCACTCCCGAGTGGATGCTATCATACCTTGATTATTTTCCAACATAGGGTCACCGCTCCCTAGTTGATGCAAGCATAACCTGACGACTTTCCAACATAGGGTCCCACTCCTAAGTGGATCCCAGCATAACCTGGTGATTTTTCCAATATAGGGTCCCACTCCCTAGTTGATGCCATCATAACCTAATGACTTTCAAACATAGGGTCACCACTACCGAGTGGATGCTAGCATACCTTGATTATTTTCCAACATAGGGTTACCACTCCCTAGTTGATGCAAGCATAACCTGATGACTTTCTATCATAGGGTCCCACTTCTTAGTTGATACGAGCATAACCTGATGACTTTTCAACATAGGGTCCCACTCCCTAGTTGATGAATGCACAACCTGAAGACTTTCCAACATAGGGTCCCACTCCCTAGTTGATACGAGCATAACCTGATGACTTTTCAACATAGGGTTCCACTCCCTAGTTGATGCAAGCATAACCTGATGACTTTCTATCATAGGTTCTCACTCTCTAGTTGATGCCAGCATAACTAGATGACTTTCCAACATAGGGTCCCACTCCCAAGTTGATGCCCGCATAACCTGATGACTTTTCAACATAGGGTCCCACTCCCTAGCTGATAACAGCATAACCTGATGATTTTCCATCATAGGGTCCCACTTCAGAGTTTATGCCATCATTACCTGATGAATTTCTAACATAGGGTCCCACAACATAACCTGATGATTTTAATACATAGGGTCACCACTCCCTAGTGGATGCTAGCATAACCTGATGATTTTCAAACATAGGGTCCCTGCTCCCAAGTTGATGCCAGCATATCTTGATGAGTTTCAAACATATGGTCTCACTCCCTAGTTGATGCCAGCATAACCTGAAGACTTTCCAACATAAGATCCCACTGCCTAGTTGATGCCAGCATAACCTGATGATTTTCCAACATAGGGTCCCACTCCCTAGTTGATGCCAGCATAACCTGATGACTTTCCAACATAAGGTGTCACTTCCTAGTTGATGCTAGCATAACCTGATAATTTTCCAACATAAGGTCACCACTCCCTAGTTGATTCAAGCATAACCTGATGACTTTACAACATAGAGTCCCACTCCTAAATTGATGCCAGCATAACCTGATTATTTTCCAACATAGAGTCACCACTACCAAGTTGATGCCCGCATAACCTGATGACTTTTCAACATAGGGTCCCACTCCCTAGTTGATGCCAACATAACTTGATGAGTTTCCCATAGGGCCCCACTCCCTAGTTGATGCCAGCATAACCTGATGACTTTCCAATATAGGGTCCTACTGCCAAGTTGATGTTAGCATATCCTGATGTTTTCAAATATAGGGTCACCACTCCCTAGTGGATGCTAGCGTACCCTGATTATTTTCCAACATAGGTTCACCACTCCCTAGTTGATGCAGGCATAACCTGATGACTTTCCAACATAGGGTCCTACTCCTTAATTTATGCAAGCATAACCTGATTACTTTCCAACATAGTGTCCCACTCCCTAGTTGATGCCAGCATAACCTAATGAGTTTCCAACATAGGGTCTCATTCCCTAGTTGATGCAAGCATAACCTGATGACTTTCCAACATAGGGTCCCACTTCCTAGTTGATGCCAGCATAAACTGATGACTTTCCAACATAGGGTCTCACTCCCCAGTTGATGCCAGCATAACCTAATGACCATCCAATATAGGGTCCCACTCCCTAGTTGATGCAAGCATAACCTAATGACTTTCCAACATAGGGTCCTACTCCCTAGTTGATGCCAGCATATCCTGATGACTTTCTAAGATAAGGTCCTACTGCCTAGTTGATGCTAGCATAACCTGATGATTTTCAAACGGAGGGTCACCACTCCCTAGTGGGCGCAAGCGTACCCTGATTATTTTCCAACATAGGGTCACCACTCCCTAGTTGATGCAGGCATAACATGATGACCTTTTAACATTGGGTCACACTCCCTAGTTGATGCAAGTATAACCTGATTACTTTCCAACATAGGATCGCACTCCCTAGTTGATACTAGCATAACCTGATGAGTTTCCAACATAGGGTCTCACTCCTTAGTTGATGCCAGCATAGCCTGATGACTTTCCAACATAAGATCCCACTGCCTACTTGGTGCCAGCATAACCTGATGATTTTCCAACATAGGGTCTCACTCCCTAGTTGATTCCAGCATAACCTGATGACCTTCCAACATAAGGTGCCACTCCCTAGTTTATGCTAGCATAACACGATGATTTTCAAAAATAAGGTCACCACTTCCTAGTTGATGCTTGCATAACCTGATGATTTTCCAACATAAGGTCACCACTCCGTATTTGATGTAAGCATAACCTGATGACTTTCAACATAGGGTCCCATTCCAGTTGATGCCAGCATAACCTGATGACTTTCCAGCATAGGGACTCACTCCCTAGTTGATGCTAGTGTAACCTAATAACCTTCCAATATAGGGTCACACTCCCTAGGTGATACCAGCATATCCTGATGACTTTCCAACATAGAGTCTCACTCCCTAGTTGATGCCAGCACAACCTGATGACTTTCCAGCATAGGATCCCACTCCCTAGTTGATGCTAGCATAACCTGATGAGTTTCCCATAGGGCCCCACTCCCTAGTTGATGCCAACATAACCTAATGACTTTCAAACATAGGGTCACCACTCCCGAGTGGATGCTAGCATACCTTGATTATTTTCCAACATAGGGTCACCACTCCCTATTTGATGCAAGCATAACCTGATGACTTTCCAACATAGGGTCCTACTCTAAAGTTGATGCCACCATAAGCTGATGATTTTCCAACATAGGGTCACCACTCCCTAGTTGATGAAAGCATAACCTGAAGAATTTCCAACATAGGGTCCCACTCCCTAGTTGATACGAGCATAACCTGATGACTTTTCAACATAGGGTCCCACTCTCTAGTTGATGCAAGCATAACCTAATGACTTTCTAACATAGGGTCCCACTCCCTAATTGATGCCAGAATAACCAAATGACTTTCCAACATAGGGTCCCACTCCCAAGTTGATGCCCGCATAACCTGATGACTTTTAAACATAGGGTCCTACTCCCTAGCTGATGCCAGCATAACCTAATGACTTTCCATCATAGGGTCCCACTTCAGAGTTGATGCCTCCACTTCCTAGTTGATGCTTGCATAACCTGATGATTTTCCAACATAAGGTCACCACTCCCTAGGTTATGCAAGCATAACCTGATGACTTTCCAACATAGGGTCCCACCCCTAGTTGATGCCAGCATAACCTGATGAGTTCCCAACATAGGGTCCCACTCCCTAGTTGATGCCAGCATAACCTGATGACCTTCCAGTATAGGGTCCAATCCGTAGGTTATACCAGCATATCCTGATGTCTTTCCAACATAGGGTCTCACTCCCTAGTTGATGCCAGCATAACCTGATGACTTTCCAAGATAGGGTCCTACTGTCTAGTTGATGCTAGCATAACCTGATGATTTACAAACATAGGGTCACCACTTCCTAGTGGATGCTAGCGTACCCTGATTATTTTTTAACATAGGGTCACCACTCCCAAGTTGATGCAGGCATAACCTGGTGACTTTCCAACAGAGGGTCTCACTCCCTAGTTGATGCAAGCATAACCTGAATACTTTCCAACATAGGATCCCACTCCCTAGTTAATGCCAGCATAACCTGATGAGTTTCCAACATAGGTTCTCACTCCCTAGTTGATGCCAGCATAACCTATTGACTTTCCAACATAAGATCCCACTCCCTAGTTGATGCCAGCATAACCTGATGATTTTCCAACATAGGGTCCCACTCCCTAGTTGTTGCCAGCAAAACCTGATGACTTTCCAACATAGGGTCTCACTCCCTAGTTGATGCCATCATAACCTAATGACTTTCAAACATAGGGTCACCACTCCCGAGTTGGTGCAAGCATACCTTGATTATTTTCCAACATAGGGTCACCACTCCCTAGTTGATGCAAGCATAACCTGATGACTTTCCAACATAGGGTCCCACTCCTAAGTTGATGCCAGCATAACCTGATGATTTTCCAACATACGGTCACCACTCCCTAGTTGATGAAAGCATAACCTGATGACTTTCCAACATAGGGTCCCACTCCCTAGTTGATGCCAGCATAAACTGATAACTTTCCAATATAGGGTCCCAATCCCTAGTTGATGCCAGCATAACCTGATGATATTCCAATAAAAGGTCCCACTCTCTAGTTGATGCTAGCATAACCTGATGATTTTCCAACATAAGGTCACCACTCCCTAGTTGATGCTAGCATAACCTGATGATTTTCCAACATATGGTCACCACTCCCTAGTTGATGCAAGCATAACCTGATGACTTTCCAACATAGGGTCCCACTCCCTAGTTGATGCCATCATAAAATGATGACATTCCAACTTAGGGTCTCACTCACTTGTTGATGCCAGCATAACCTAATGACTTTCCAATATAGGGTCACCACTCCCTGGATGATGCAAGCGTAACCCGATAACTTTCCAACATAAGGTCCCATTCCCTAGTTGATGCCAGCATAACCTGATGGCTTTCCAACTTAGGGTCACCACTTCCTAGTTGATGCAAACAAAACTTGATGAATTTCTAACATAGGCCCCACTCCCTAGTAGATGCCAGCATAACATGATGACTTTCAAATATAGGGTCACCACTCCCTAGTTGAGGCCAGCATAACCTGATGAGTTTCTCATTGGGTCCCACTCCCTAGTTGATGCCATCATAACCTAATGACTTTCAAACATAGGGTCACCACTCCCGAGTGGATGCTATCATACCTTGATTATTTTCCAACATAGGGTCACCGCTCCCTAGTTGATGCAAGCATAACCTGACGACTTTCCAACATAGGGTCCCACTCCTAAGTGGATCCCAGCATAACCTGGTGATTTTTCCAATATAGGGTCCCACTCCCTAGTTGATGCCATCATAACCTAATGACTTTCAAACATAGGGTCACCACTACCGAGTGGATGCTAGCATACCTTGATTATTTTCCAACATAGGGTTACCACTCCCTAGTTGATGCAAGCATAACCTGATGACTTTCTATCATAGGGTCCCACTTCTTAGTTGATACGAGCATAACCTGATGACTTTTCAACATAGGGTCGCACTCCCTAGTTGATGAAAGCACAACCTGAAGACTTTCCAACGTAGGGTCCCACTCCCTAGTTGATACGAGCATAACCTGATGACTTTTCAACATAGGGTTCCACTCCCTAGTTGATGCAAGCATAACCTGATGACTTTCTATCATAGGTTCTCACTCTCTAGTTGATGCCAGCATAACTAGATGACTTTCCAACATAGGGTCCCACTCCCAAGTTGATGCCCGCATAACCTGATGACTTTTCAACATAGGGTCCCACTCCCTAGCTGATAACAGCATAACCTGATGATTTTCCATCATAGGGTCCCACTTCAGAGTTTATGCCATCATTACCTGATGAATTTCTAACATAGGGTCCCACAACATAACCTGATGATTTTAATACATAGGGTCACCACTCCCTAGTGGATGCTAGCATAACCTGATGATTTTCAAACATAGGGTCCCTGCTCCCAAGTTGATGCCAGCATATCTTGATGAGTTTCAAACATATGGTCTCACTCCCTAGTTGATGCCAGCATAACCTGAAGACTTTCCAACATAAGATCCCACTGCCTAGTTGATGCCAGCATAACCTGATGATTTTCCAACATAGGGTCCCACTCCCTAGTTGATGCCAGCATAACCTGATGACTTTCCAACATAAGGTGTCACTTCCTAGTTGATGCTAGCATAACCTGATAATTTTCCAACATAAGGTCACCACTCCCTAGTTGATTCAAGCATAACCTGATGACTTTACAACATAGAGTCCCACTCCTAAATTGATGCCAGCATAACCTGATTATTTTCCAACATAGAGTCACCACTACCAAGTTGATGCCCGCATAACCTGATGACTTTTCAACATAGGGTCCCACTCCCTAGTTGATGCCAACATAACTTGATGAGTTTCCCATAGGGCCCCACTCCCTAGTTGATGCCAGCATAACCTGATGACTTTCCAATATAGGGTCCTACTGCCAAGTTGATGTTAGCATATCCTGATGTTTTCAAATATAGGGTCACCACTCCCTAGTGGATGCTAGCGTACCCTGATTATTTTCCAACATAGGTTCACCACTCCCTAGTTGATGCAGGCATAACCTGATGACTTTCCAACATAGGGTCCTACTCCTTAATTTATGCAAGCATAACCTGATTACTTTCCAACATAGTGTCCCACTCCCTAGTTGATGCCAGCATAACCTAATGAGTTTCCAACATAGGGTCTCATTCCCTAGTTGATGCAAGCATAACCTGATGACTTTCCAACATAGGGTCCCACTTCCTAGTTGATGCCAGCATAAACTGATGACTTTCCAACATAGGGTCTCACTCCCCAGTTGATGCCAGCATAACCTAATGACCATCCAATATAGGGTCCCACTCCCTAGTTGATGCAAGCATAACCTAATGACTTTCCAACATAGGGTCCTACTCCCTAGTTGATGCCAGCATATCCTGATGACTTTCTAAGATAAGGTCCTACTGCCTAGTTGATGCTAGCATAACCTGATGATTTTCAAACGGAGGGTCACCACTCCCTAGTGGGCGCAAGCGTACCCTGATTATTTTCCAACATAGGGTCACCACTCCCTAGTTGATGCAGGCATAACATGATGACCTTTTAACATTGGGTCACACTCCCTAGTTGATGCAAGTATAACCTGATTACTTTCCAACATAGGATCGCACTCCCTAGTTGATACTAGCATAACCTGATGAGTTTCCAACATAGGGTCTCACTCCTTAGTTGATGCCAGCATAGCCTGATGACTTTCCAACATAAGATCCCACTGCCTACTTGGTGCCAGCATAACCTGATGATTTTCCAACATAGGGTCTCACTCCCTAGTTGATTCCAGCATAACCTGATGACCTTCCAACATAAGGTGCCACTCCCTAGTTTATGCTAGCATAACACGATGATTTTCAAAAATAAGGTCACCACTTCCTAGTTGATGCTTGCATAACCTGATGATTTTCCAACATAAGGTCACCACTCCGTATTTGATGTAAGCATAACCTGATGACTTTCAACATAGGGTCCCATTCCAGTTGATGCCAGCATAACCTGATGACTTTCCAGCATAGGGACTCACTCCCTAGTTGATGCTAGTGTAACCTAATAACCTTCCAATATAGGGTCACACTCCCTAGGTGATACCAGCATATCCTGATGACTTTCCAACATAGAGTCTCACTCCCTAGTTGATGCCAGCACAACCTGATGACTTTCCAGCATAGGATCCCACTCCCTAGTTG
>NW_017682322.1:5926-10104 GCF_001879085.1 Nicotiana attenuata | reverse complement strand
CACAAAATTTTTAATATCGGTCACCAGCACGCTAAGTGCATAATACCATCCCTGGGGAGACATATAGTGCCATAGGCTACAAAACTCAAGCACAACTGAGGTGCGATACATGATCTAAATCTCAAGAGCCATTCTGCTCATATAACATTATCTCTACGCGGAACCTCAACACATAAGCAGTTCACTAAGCTGTCTCACAACTCACATGGGGCAATATATCATTACTTGAAATAACTGACGACAAAATAATACCCTGACTGCTCTTCCACAAGGAGCGCCTTACTGAAATGAACACATCTGGCCTGATATAGAGACCATATTCACATTTAAACCCCTCCGCGGACCTCAAGTTGGTTCTGATCGCACTGAACTATGCTAATGACCTTTCAAAGGTCCATAAATACTCCCCGTTTTCCTCATAATACACAAGAACAACCATCATAACTGTAGTAATCCTCTACAGTCCACAACCCAATAAATCGAGTGCCCTCCAGGCATCCATTCTCAAATTAGCGATAGCACCACAATCTTCCTACTTGGTTTAACTCTTCAACCAATCAAGTGAATACATGCCACACTTATACAACCTTCCCATGACATATAACAGGTCTGTACATCCAGACCACCGACCGCACTAACGCTAAAAAGCGACTAAGAATTCGTGACGCTGCAGACAATACCAGCTTACTTTAAACATCAAAACTACTTTCCTGCTCATCCGAGCTCGTGACATACTTGTCAACATCGAACCGCAATCTTGATCCTCACTTCAACTTACATGCCACTGCACCCAACACCCCAATATACGATAGAATATGATTTTCATCATAACTCCGGAACCACTAATAGTTAAACGCTTCATCTTATAAAAACCTTTCACTTAACTCACCTCAGGAGAACCATAGCAACACACAGGTAAATTCTCATAACCTTAGAATATGCAAATCTCTAAGTAGTGGTCTGAGCCACCATAGCCCTTCCGGGATCTGCCTACACATGACAGGCCATAACAGTGGAATATTTCTGAATAACACCAATTACGGCGGTCGACAAACCTCACACGTGCCGTCACAATTCACTTGCATAACTCGATCACGTTGATGGAACTGATCACTACCACAAATATGCCAATTCAACTATGGCTAACCAATCTATCTTCTTCCAAATTAATTCTTGATCGCCTTAGAAATAATAATAACTCCATCCAACACATAACACACTCCATCCGCACTTACCCGGAGTGACCTTGAATCACGAGACCATGCTGTCTCAAATCCACGAACCATTTCGTACCTCCCAAATGCTACACTGCAAGTCAAACATCATAGAACATTATTTGCCTCTTCTCATAAGCTGCTACAAAGCTTGATTCTTAGTCGTTCCAATAGGCGCAATGATTAGGCAACACGCTTTGCCCCCTTTGAATCCACTAGGACCGTTGTTGAGAGCCACTCGCTCTGACTCGGCCCCGAACATAATCAATTCGATAAATCTCCTAGCACATGAATACCCTCTCGACGAAGCACCCGGCAAAATCATTCCCCTTGAATCCCGTATCTATACAAGGCATAAATCCTGAATCCTTCCCCAAGTCTGAACACGAGCCAATAAGGCCAACCATAGCGCACCTTTAACAATTCCTTTGCTCAAATTACTACTTATGTTCTTTCTGTAGCTGAAATGACCCATCAATATGCGCTTAACCAGAAACCTCGCAAGTGGTTAACCATGCAACCCTAATCATAGGCGGTGGGACTCTCCCACTTAGCTTGAAGCCATTATTACACAACTCTGGAGTTCACCAGGATCCTTTATCTCTTATTGACATAACCTTGCGCAATCAACCGCCAAAATTCTCGGAATCTTTCTGTAAAATCCCTTTTTATACTCTGAATCATCAACCATGTTTAAACGACCAATCTCTTTGCTGTATAGCCAGTAGAATTCTTCGTAGAAGCTTCCCAATAATGTGATCGCCGATCTGCTCTCTGGAAATAACCCACCTGAGCCCGTGCTCATTCACCAACTCCACAAGTCCATTCACCCCTCGTGGACATCAATTTAATGTGCGGTAACATCCTTTCAATTCAAGTTAGGTTGTATCCTTCTTCATTTCAAGCAGCTCCTTTCTGTTATATCAAATCTCCTGCCGCATAATAGTCCATACTTCAAATTAATCCGTAGGCCCCAATCGTCAATCACTAAAATTCCCAAGGTCTCCAAACTCTATTTAAGGTGTGTAGTCATCCTAACACAAAGCCCATATGGACTCCGCCACTCTCCCACTTTGGTGGAACTCACCCCTTTAATCGACCACTCGACCTTCGCTTCTTATACCTGGCCTTCTAGAAATTTTAACCACCACCTGACACTCCCCACATGCCCTTCCTCATCCTTTGTTGCTCAATTGTTGCCTTAATAAAATCTATCTTCGTAGCACTTGAACCCACAAATCGCTACTAACTCTAAACTTTTCCGGAGATCATCCTTCTCGAGCCGTCGACATTAGAAATATTGATTCAATCCTGAACTATCGCACCGCGCGATATCTGACAGTCGCCTCATCAATACTATTTCACAATATCATACACCAAAGGAGAATTGTAGAAGATCATAACACCGGCGAACTTATTACGTTCAATTAGGACGACGACACCTCATCATAGAAGAAACTCCACCATGCTCGCAATTGCCAAGTCTCGTTACTCCACCAGCCAAAATCTGGACATTCATAGCCAATTGTTTTACCTCCACCGGAAATGAAATATCATATCGCTGAATCGTGCACGGAGTAGTTCTCTATTCAGGTCATTCACTGCCCCAACACGTAGGCAAGCATCCTACCATCACATCAATACTGCGGAACAATCGTTTATCGCATCATGGCAACTTGTGCCTAGCCTCAGAGCTCTCAGAAGTACCGCTACTGAGCTAAAACGACAGAATATGCTTCCACAAGGCGACGATAAAAGCTCGGACAACTATGCAGGGAGAAACACCCCGCACTGCATCGGTAGTACCATTACAATTCTTCAAATCTCGATTTATAACAAGCGGTTCGCTTCGCATGAGATTGAATAGGAAGGAATTAAAGGCATAGCCTCCAGGGATCAAATCGCACGATGAGGAACCAAGAAGGGAAGTACTCCTAACAGTCCTGCAGCCTCCCAAGGATAAGTACAGGCGTCTCCTTACCGATCCGCGAGACTCTACTTGACTTGCTCATGACTCGTGAGACCTACGGGAACCTAGTGCTCTGATACCATGTTGTCACGACCCAAAATCCACCTAGGGTCGTGATGGCGCCGGACATCACTGTCAGGCCAGCCAACTAAAATACTTAATTTAATTCTCGTTTTAATACTCTTGAAATCAATGATTTTCCTCCAAATTTACCAATAAAAGATAACTGCTTAAATTCAAATTAAATGATAAGCAGTTAATAAAAAATACTTCATAACCATCCCAGAACCCAGTGTGACAAGTGCATGAGCAATTACTAAGAAATTGAATAAAGTACAACAGCTGTCCGAATCACAAAAGGGACAGAAAATAAATACAATTCTGAGGGGGACTATACTAGCTGCGGGTCGCCTCGAGGAAATACAGCCCGCTTAGTCTGCGGGTCGCCCGTGCTGCTACGCCCAATAGGCCCGTAGAAATACCTGTACCTGTGCAACAAAATGCACAGCAAGTGTAGCATGAGTACGAAAACAACGTGTACTCAGTAAGTATCCTGCCTAATCTCGAAGAAGTAGAGACGAGATGGCAACTTCGACACTTACTAATGGTCCAATAATAATATTATTAATGCGTTGACTCACGGATTTATTAAGAACAACAGTAGATTCAAATGAGTCACTAAACAGGTGAAAGCTCCTTTTTTTTATTTAAAGTCTACGGATTTACAATCCATTAATTAACAATTATCTCAAGTCGGGGAGAGCAGATAGCAATATCAATAAATCTCAAGGCCAGCAATACAAGCATGCGCAACTCATGCCGAAGTCGTACGGCCCGATCCAACATAAATGTAAATGTGCACTGTCGAGGGTCGAGCGGCACGAACCATAGATGCATCTATTACTCCGCTCACGAATCATACATGCGAAGCGGTCAAATTTGACTAAACAATCACCCTGCTCGCGAATCATATATGCGATGCAGGTACACATAGA
>NW_017682322.1:0-4685 GCF_001879085.1 Nicotiana attenuata | reverse complement strand
GTCTCTTCACTTTCCAGTCCCAAACCGCATCTGCGGCTCTTCTGGCCGCTTCTGCGGCTCCGCACATGCGGCCCTAGTCTCGCAGGTGCGGTTATACCAGCAACCAGCAACTTCAGCCTTTTCCAAAAGTCCATTTTCGATCCATTTACCACCCGGAATCCTCCCGAGGCCCCCGGTACCCCAACAAATCATCCCAACCGGTTCCAAAACACATTACGGACTTGCTCGAGGCCTGAAATCATATCAAACAACACTAAAATCACGAATCGACCCCCAATCCAAGCTTTATGAACTTTAGAATTTCAAACTTCTACTTTCGATGTTAAAACCTATCAAATCACGTCCGATTGACTTCAAATTTTGCACACAAGTCATATTCGACATTACGGACCTACTCCAACTTTCGGAATCGGATTCGGACACCGATATCAAAAAGTCCACCTCCGGTCAAACTTCTCAAAAACCTTCAAATTTCTATCCTTAGCCAAATGGCTCGAAAATGCTCCACGGACATCCGAATTCACTTCCGATCACGCTCCCAACTCCAGAATCACCATACGGAGCTACTCCCAGACTCGGAATAACAAACGGACATCGATAACACTGAAATGCACTTCAACCTAAACTTATGAAATTTCTTCCAAAATGCTAACTTCCACAATAGGCGCCAAAATGCTCCCGGGTCATCCAAAACCCAATCCGGGCATACGCCCAATTCCAAAATCATCTTACGTACCAACTGGAACCTTCAGATACCGATTCCAAGGTTGTTTACTCTAAAATCCAATCTTAGTCATTTCTCTCAAACAGTTGACCTTACTTCGTAACCTTAGCCTCCCTTTCTTTATAGTTTTCTAGTTCGACTAAGTGACTTCGTAACCTCAACGTACTTTTTTTCTTACTGTAGCATAGGCCTTCGCCACTTCAAACGGGCGCTTCGCCCCTCTTTTTTTTGAATTAGAAAGAGCGGGGTCTTACTTATTCAGGGGCAATGAAAGACTACCTGATCCATTTCAAATCCAGCCGGAGGTCTTCGAGCCTTGTTACGGACTAAAGTCCTAAAGAAAAGCGACCCCAATCCCTCCCCAGCCCAGGTCAAAGGTCTTCCTGCCAAACAAAGTCCTTACTCGTATTCCACCAACAACTCGCGTATCGTATAGAGCTTTTTCCTATCCTTTCCGCATAGACTTGCTTCGCACGCGCCTATCTATTCCTTTAAGCTTATATCTTATACCATTGCAATCAGACTCATTGGATATGTTCCTTTTCTCTTCTACTATCGAGAGTCGTACGGATGAGGAGGTGAGCTCTAAGCGTATAAAGCTTCCGAAATGAGAATTTTCTCTCCACGTCAACTCCGAACTTCCTGGAATTCAATTCGATCGTGCGCACAAGTCATAATGCCTGAAATGAAGCTGCTCGTGGCCTCAAACGGCTGAACGATGCGCTAGAGCTCAAAAACGACTGGTCGGGTCGTTACATCCTCTTCCACTTAAACATAAGTTCGTCCTCGAACGTGTAGGAACTGTGCTAGGGTTGTCTGAAATCACTGTTTAACACCTCGAGCCTCTACCCATGCTACCACCACTCAGCTGGGCGCCCTAGCTCGGTCAATCTGAAGAGATCATTTTTCACTTAAGCAAATAAGCCTTAGAGCCCAATTCCATCATCAGAAATTCTCTGCCAGGCCTGTTCCAACATACGCTCACCGTATCAATAACTACACGCAACACCAAGACATGACAACATACCTTAGCTGAATTCACACCTTGCACCACTTCACTCACAGGACAACAATAGCATTCCCTGATCAAATAAATCGAAATTCCACGAATCTGATGCTCCCATTGCACATCATGACCTAAATAGGTCTTGCTCTAACTCTTACAATACCGCCACGACAGAAGAGATGTGTAGGAATTCATTACCAACTACCAAATCAACGATTCATATTGTCTATACTCTTGTCAAGAACCATCACCTCTTTTTGAACCAAATAATGGTCTTTGCTCTTTAATATACTTCATATACTCAGATTGCACTGATCCTAAGTCCAATGATCACGTCTCACCCAGTACGAACTGCTCAGGCAATAAGCCACCCCGGACATGGTCAAAAGTCTCATATGATGCCGCAATGTGCCAATAGGCTACCAGTTCGAACGCGATACAAAAGGAAAACGAACTCTGAAAAGGAATTCCAATTATCCCGCTCGCAAATCATACATGCAACGTGGTCAACATATTTTAACAGACACCCCGCTCGCGAATCATACATGCGGCGCGGTCGACATATTTTAACAGACACCCCACTCGCGAATCATGTATGCGACGCGGGCACACAACTAATATATGTTCCTCTTAGGAAAAGAGGAAACAAAACACATAAAAACGAATACGGGGAACTGTACTCAACGTCTCGCTGTTGCGGTGTGCAACCCGATCCAAATAACATATCCATGGCGGCGTGCCACCCGATCCACACAAAGATTTCACATAAGGAAATATACATCGAGCTAAATTGCTCATTACAACAAAATTTCGAATATCGGTCACCAGCACGCTAAGTGCATAATACCATCCTCGGGGAGACATATAGTGCCATAGGCTACAAACTCAAGCACAACTGAGGTGCGATATACGATCTGAATCTCAAGAGCCATTTTGCTAATATAACATTATCTCTACGCGGAACCTCAACACATAAGCAGTTTAACAAGCCGTCTCACAACTCACACGGCGCAATATATCATTACTTGAAATGACTGACGACAAAATAACACCCTGAGTGCTCTTCCACAAGGAGCGCCTTACTGAAATGAACACATCTGGCCTGATATAGAGCCCATATTCACATTTAAACCCCTCCACGGACCTCAAGCTGGTTCTGATCGCACTGAACTAGGCTAATGACCTTTCAAAGGTCCATAAATACTTCCCGTTTTCCTCATAATCATAATTGGAGTAATCCTCCACAGTCCACAACCCAATAAATCGAGTGCCCTCCAGGCATCCATTCTCAAATTAGCGATATCACCACAGTCTTCCTACTTGGTTTAACTCTTCAACTAATCAAGTGACTACCTGCCACACTTATACAACCTTCCCATGACAGATAACAGGTCTGTACATCCAGACCACCGACCGCACTAACGCTAAAGAGCGACCAAGAATCCTTAGCCAGGATGCAAAGCCTTTTTCACAAAACACCGATCTCAGGTGACGCTGAAGACAATACCAACTTACTTTAATCATCGAAACTACTTTCCTACTCATCCGAGCTCGTGACATCCTTGTCAACATCGAACTGCAATCTTGATCCTCACTTCAACTTACATGCCACTCACTGCACCCAACACTCCAAAATACGAGAGAACCATAGCAACACACAGGTAAATTCTCATAACCTTAGAATATGCGAATCTCTAAGTAGTGGTCTGAGCCACCATAGCCCTTCCGGGATCTGCCTACACATGACAGGCCATAACAGTGGAATATTTCTGAATAACACCAATTATGGCGGTCGACAAACCTCACACGTGCCATCACAATTCAGTTGCATAACTTGATCACGTTGAAGGAACTGATCACTACCACCAATATGCCAATTCAACTATGGCTAACCAATCTATCTTCTTCCAAATTAATTCTTGATTTCCTTTGAAATAATAATAACTCCATTAAACACATAACACACTCTATCCGCACTCACCCGGAGTGACCTTGAATCACGAGACCATGTTGTCTCAAATCCCACGAACCATTTCGTACCTCCCAAATGCTACACTGTAAGTCAAACATCATAGAACATTCTGTGCCTCTTCTCATAAGCTGCAACAAACTTTGATTCTTAGTCATACCTATAGGCTCGCAATCATTAGTCACCACGCATCGCCCCTTTGAATCCACTGGGACCGTTGTTGAGAGCCACCCGCTCTGACTCGGCCCCGAACATAATCAATTCCATAAATCTCCTAGCAAATGAATACCCTCTCGACGAAGCACCCGGCAGAATTATTTCCCTTGAAACCCGCATCTATACTAGGCATAAATCCTAAGTCCTTCCCCAAGTCTGAACACGAGCCAATAAGGCCAACCATAGCGCACCTTTAACAATTCCTTTGCTCAAATTACCACTTATGTTCTTTCTGTAGATGAAATGACCCATCAATATGCTAATAACCAGAAACCTCGCAAGTAGTTAACCATGAAACCCTAATCATAGGCAGTGGGACTCTCCCACTTAGCTTGAAGCCATTATTACACAACTCTGGACTTCACCGGGATCCTTTATCTCTTATTGACATAACCTTGCGCAATCAACCGCCACGATTCTCGGAATCTTTCTGTAAAACCCCTTTTATACTCTGAATCATCAACCACGTTCACACGACCAATCTCTTTGCTGTATAGCCAGTAGAATTCTTCGCAGAAGCTTCGCCAACCATGCGATCGCCGATCTGCTCTCTAGAAATAACCCACCTGAGCCCGTGCTCATTCACCAGCTGTACAAGTCCATTCACCCCTCGTGGACATCAATTAAATGTGCGGCAACATCCTTTCAATTCAAGTTAGGTTGTATCCTTTTTCATTTCAAGCAGCTCCTTTCTGTTATATCAAATCTCCTGCCGCATAATAGTCCATACTTCAAATTAATCCGTAGGCCCCAATCATTAACTCACTAAA
>NW_017682321.1:0-10108 GCF_001879085.1 Nicotiana attenuata | reverse complement strand
CATCAGAATACCCTGTAAATCTCGCCCTCTTATGCTGGACCCTATCCTGCTCCCTATCTGCCCTCTGCTGGCGCTTACGATCCTCTAGGGTCTGGGCATAAGCCTGAATACGAGAAATATCCATGCCCTCCACCAAGGAGGCTGTCGTGCACTCATTTATCAGATTTGGTCCCAACCCGTTCACGAACAAATGCACCCTATCACTCATCTCGGCCACCATATGGGGAGCATACCTTGCTAAAGAATCAAACTGCATATTGTACTCTCACACACTCATATTACCTTGTTTAAGGTTCAAGAACTTATCAGCTCTAGCTCGTCGTATCTCAACTGGCAAGTAGTGACGAAGAAAGGCCTCAAAAAATTCCTTCCACATAGCTAGAGGAGCGTTCGGACTCCTGGATCTCTCCCAACTATCATACCAGAGAACCGCTAAATCCCGTAGCCGATAAGAAGCCAACTCTACTGCCTCTGTATCACTAGCATGCATAACCCGCAGTGTACGATGAACCTGATCAATAAAAGTCTGCGGTTCCTCCTTGGGGTCTGATCCGGTAAACACTGGAGGGTCTAGATTAATAAAATCACGAACTCTCGTACTAACCGGTTTATCAGCAACACTGGTATTCTGCCTTTGAGCCTGAGCAGCTACCAAGCTAGTCAACAACTGCACCGCATTCTGCATATCCTGGTCTATAGTGCCAGACGGAGGAACAGGTGGTGCTGGGTGCCTCCTAATTTCCTCTGGAGGAGACGGAGTAGATGAGGTATGAGAAGGCATCTCACTCTGAGCCTCACTTTGGCCTGCTCTGGCTTGGGGCACCAGATTGGTACCCTCTCCTACAGCTGTATCAAGCCGTCTACTAATTGTTTGCTTCCTAGTCGAAGGCATCGATGAAAGAAAACAAGGTGAATATTAAAGATGAACACTTACGACTCAACTCTACGCACGATCTAGATTCAGGAAGAAGGTAACAACCCTAGATGTCATGTAGCCTCCTGATTATAAATGTGGCGCGCTACACATCCATAATCAAGACTCTACTAGACATGGCTCATAGACAATCCCTAGGACAAACTTGCTCTGATACCAAGTTTGTCACGACCGAAACTGGAGGGCCATGACTAGCACCCGGCTATACTTGCCGAGCACCAACGTACATTTTATCTAACCTTCTTTTTTTTCTTTTAGGGCTGACGAGATCAATATAAATGGTAGACATGGATTATGGACAACCAACAATAAAGTATGATGGCATGAGCATATATAACATGGAATGACCAGACAATCAAGAAACTATATATAAGGTACGAGCTACCACGCTACCATGAAAGACTATACAACAAAAACCAGCCGACAAGGCATACCAAACTATACATGAGTCGACACCTGTCTATGAAGCTCTAAAGGAACATAAGTGCTGCAACATTGCCGGAAAAGGGCCCCGACATCCCATAATGTCTATAACAAAAATGCATACCAAGACCACGGCAAGTCCGAAGAAGGGATCTCGCCAATCACCGCTGAACTGGACAACCTACTGTGGTGGGGAAGCTGCGCCTGCCTGTCTATCAGGACCTGCAGCATGACATGCAGCATCCACAAATAAAAGGACATCAGTACGAATAAAGTACAGAGTATGTAAGGCAGGGAACTATAAGTACGAACAGTAATGTAAGCAGGGATAGAGAATATACAACCTGTAACATCTGGGTACCTCTGAGGGCTACTGACATGAAATGCATGATACATATGTGCATATGCATAAACATTTAAAACATACGCCTCTGTGGGCATCATCATCATCATATCGTACTAGGCCGTAATAGGCTCCGTAAAAACGTACCCGGCCATCATAAGGCTCGGTAGAATCGTACCCGGCCACGTGGAGCTCGGTAAAACCCAACTGATCGGTGGTTGCACAATAGGTGCCGTACCCAGCCGACTATGGCGCGGCTCGGTAGAGTAAAATAGATACATATATATAATGCATGCTCGACTCATAGAATCACGTTCTAAACCTTTCGGAGTGACGTAAGGTCGGTATCCTCTGTACACGTTATTAGGACTAACTCTTCACTATGAACCTTATAAGAATCAGGAAGCACCAACAACATTGATAACATAAGAATAAGAGAAACAACTTCAACATCAATCATTCCTTAATAGGGGAAACAATGTAAGTATTGCTAGCTTCTAAGAGTTGAGTATCTTTGGAAGCTCGTTCATTACATTATGTAGGATCGGAGTCATGCAAAAGAAGGAAAGGGATAGCCTCACATACCTTGTATATACTGCCCCAACCTCAAGCTATGCAATTGTCACAACTCCTTGGTCTACAATAAGAGAAACGATACTATCGTTATCATTTAAGCGTCATAACTATTATGTATCGACCATAACCTATTTTACGATGAAACGGACAACACCTCCCCTATATATATGACTTCACACAATTCAAAACAATCACTGTTGGCCCAAGTAAAGGTTAGTTTTGAAGACTGACAAACGAACTCAGACATGAACCAGGTCCATCCAGTGGTCCATCCCTCAGGTGCACAAAAACGAGCAGATTCAAGCATGTGGGTTGCACGTGAAGGAGATAAGCTTAACTTGGTGTATTTAATATCTCCCGATCGAAAAGATTGCATAATTGATAAGGAGAAGGAGTCCTTAATCAAAGAGAACACTATCCAAGATAGGGAAGGAGTTAGAAGTTGAAATTAACTAGAACTCTTCCCCCAAGGAAGAGTTGCATCAGAACTCTAGTTATTTCTTCATCTACTAACTCTATAAATTGCAGGATGTTCTCACATTAAAGTGTTGCACAAAAACACAGAAGTTAAACATGAAATTGAGAGCAAAATAGCAAGGCTTTTTGCAAGCAGTTCGTGTGTGATTCAAGTGTGCAAACCTGAAGCTACATGAACCAGATTGAAGAACCAGCTCCATAAAGTGTTTTATGTGTCTTTATTTATTTCTAGTTCAATTGTAGTAGGTGTTTTCATATTTTACCTTTCAGCTTTATCTAGAAGCAATTATATTAGGTACTTTGAGTATTCAAGTTAGAGTTAACTTGAAGGTGTCGCAACAGTTGAGGCTGTGTGCCACACTGGGATTAGAGTTTAATCCTTAGGTTTACAAGAGTTTTGTAAATGCTGTTTTGGCTCAGTGATTTTAGTGGAAGTTTGGGAAAATCCTACTGAGTAGTAGGTCGTGGTTTTTTCACATTTTGAGCCAGGTGTTTTCCACGTATAAATCTCTGTGTTCTTTATTTTATGTACTCTTAATTCCGCAAACAGTAGTAGTAAGTACACCTAGAAGAACCAGGTTCTTCTAGAGCGAAAATTGGGTACCACACAAATCACCCCCCTCTTGTGTGGTATTGATGTTTAGAACATCAATTGGTATTAGAGCAGGTTATCCTTGAAGAGGCTAACACCTTAGGAGAAGATCAACATGAGTGCACCACCTGGTAACTAGGAAGGGCAATCTACTGCTAGGCCTCCACTTTTCAATGGTCAGTACTATTCTTGGTGGAAGAACAGGATGAGAGATCACATCATAGGGTAAGACTATGAACTCTAGGACATAGTCACTGATGGTCCCCTAGCAACCACAAAGAAGAATGCCGAAGGAGTTGATGTGCCAAAGACAAGGGCTGACTGTACTGCTAAAGACCTGAGGAAGTGGGAGAAAAATGCTAAGGCCAAGAAATAGCTTGTGTGTGGACTAGGTCCAGACGAGTACAGTAGAATCCAAAGCTGTACTACTGCTAAGGAGATATGGGACACCTTGCAAGTGGCCCATGAAGGAACACCTCAAGTTAAAAGATCAAGAGGAACTCTGCTGTACTCTCAATATGAGAATTTTACTATGAAGGAAGGAGAAACTATCCAGGAGATGTATACTAGGTTCACTACACTGACAAATGAACTTAAGTCTCTTGGAAGGGTTATTCTTGAAGAAGACAAGGTTGAGAAAATTCTGACAAGGGTTCTGCCAGTCACATGGGAAAGCAAAATCACTGCTATTCAGGAATCCAAGAATATTTCTACTCTCAGACTGGATGAACTGATTGGAAATCTGACTGCTTATGAAATGAGAAGGCAAACCATGAAGATGGATACCCCCAAGAAGGAGAGAATCTTAGCTCTCAGAATTGCTGAAGGTTCAGATCTGGAAGATGATGAGATGGCTATGATCACTAGAGATTTCAAAAAGTACCTGATGAGAGGAAAGGGCTCTTCAAGAGGTACAACCTTCAACAAGATAAGAGCTCCTGAGAAACAGACCAATGAGGGTTATTACAAGTGTGGTAAGACTGATCACATGATCAAGAACTGCCCTCGATGGGAAATTGAGTGGAAGAAAGAAAGAGCTGAACAAAGGAACAGGAAGAAGGAACAGGTTCAACCAAAAAGAAACAAAGGTTCAACCAAGGCTATGGTTGCTGCTTGGGGAGAAACCTCAGATGAAAACTCAGAAGATGAAGCTGAAGAAGAGCAAGCACTGATGGCCATCGGAGAATCAGATGATGAACAAGAGGTAAGTATTCTTCATCTCAAAGACAAGATTAAACTTTTGTCTAAAGAAAGGTAGGCTGAGTTATTACTAGACTTCATTGATGAGTCTGAGATAATTAACAATGAGAAGGAAGTTCTGTCTAGGGAATGTGTGATCCTAAAAGCAAAATGCAAAAGTCTAGAGTCTAGGGCTAATGAGAATGATAACACAAATGCTGAGTTGAAGAACCAGGTTCTTGAACTTAATAACAGTGTACTTAGGTCTGAAAACTTAAAACTGAAACTAGGAACTGGAAAGAAGAAAGTTGATCACACATATCTCACCCTAGAGGAAAACCTAGGAAAAATGAAGGATGTATTGTATAAAAAGGATGAACTAATCAAAGTCCTAAAAGAAGATCTAGGAAAAGTGAAACATGAATTAGACAGAACTTGCAAATGGAACAAGGCCTCTGATGCACTCTCTTGGTTGCAAGAGCATCACAATAGCAACAAAAGAGGACTTGGCTATGAGACTCAAGTACCAAAGTGGGACCCTAAAAGCAAGTACCTCACACTTCCTGAAAACAAAATATGCACACACTGTGGCAAGACTGGTCATTACAAAAATGAATGTAATGCAAAAGTAAAGGCCAGTCAAAAGAACAAAGCCTTTGTTCAAGAAAAAGGTAAGCTGCCTGGATGGGCAAGAAGGAATTTGATTTACCCTTTTGCTTATAGAAAGGGACCCAAACTAGTTTGGGTTCCTAAGACTAACCCCTGATTTCCTTTTGCAGGTTCAAGATAAGGGAGGAGCCAAATATGGTATATGGATAGTGGCTGCTCAAAACATATGACTGGGGACAAGGACCAGTTCCTTTCACTTGAGGAATTAAAAGGAGGTAATGTCTCCTTTGGTAATGGAAACAAAGGTGAGATCATTGGGGTTGGAAAGGTAGGCAAAACAGATTCTCATTCCATAGAGAATGTCTACCTGATAGATGGCTTGAAATATAGCCTAATAAGTGTGTCACAATTGTGTGACAGAGATAACCTTGTGGCTTTTACCTCCACCAAATGCTTTGTGATTAACCTTATCACTGACAAGACTGTTTTGCAGGGAAAAAGAGTTAACAATATTTACATTGTAGATTTGTCCACTCTTTCAGAAAATGAACTCACTTGTTTAAGTGTGTTGGTTAATGATCCCCTCCTATGGCACAAAAGACTTGGTCATGCAAGTCTAAATCAGCTCAACAAATTAGTCTCTAAAGACTTGGTGATAGGGTTACCTAATATCAAGTTCAAGAAAGACAAAGTTTGTGAGGCATGTGCAAGGGGGAAGCAGGTAAGATCATCCTTCCAAAGCAAGAAAATGGTAAGTACAACCAAGTCGTTGGAACTGGTACATATGGATCTCTGCGGTCCAATGAGAACATTAAGCAGAGGTGGTAAAAGATATGTGATGGTGCTTGTTGATGATTACTATAGGTTTACTTGGACATTATTTTTAACATATAAAGATGAAGCATTTGACATGTTTACTTCTTTTGTTAGCAAAACTCAGAAACAACTAGGTAATCAATTTGCATCAATTAGGTCTATCATGGAACTGAATTTGAAAATGCTAAGTTTGCTGAATTTTTGCATGCTACATCATAAATAGTTGCATGACTAGACCTCTTGTTAAGAAGATTCCCTATGAGTCACTTAAAGGGAGAAAGCTAAATATATCCCATCTTAGGGCATTTATATGCAAGTGCTTTGTGCACAATAATGGAAAAGACTCCGTAGGTAAGTATGATCCCAGAAGTGATGAGGGAGTATTCTTGGGATATTCTTCACATAGTAAAGCTTATAAGATATACAGTAAAAGAACTATGTGTGTAGAAAAAATGTATATGTTATTTAAAACTAACATTCTTTCTGAGAAGCAGGAACAAGATAATGAAGAGATTGGGCTGATAAGAAATTCAAATGGTGAAACCATAGTCCAGCCTGAAGAAGCATCACGGGAAGGAACATGTGATGGAACAGGTCCTTCCACCCAGGGCAACATGACACGGGGAACTGACTAGAGAGGAACTGATCCTCAAACCTCAAGGGAACCTGTCCATGAACCTATTCCTCAGTAACAAAACTAGGAAGGAACATCCAAAGAAATTGACACTCCTATTGCAACATCCACGAAATTGGATATAGATGAACCTGGTTCATCTGTTGATCAGAAGTTGTATAGGGGAATGATTGGTTCTCTTTTATATCTCACTACTAGCTGACCTGACATTGTGTGCGGTGTAGGTCTTTGTGCTCGATTTTGGGCAAATCCAAAGGATCCCACTTGACTAATGTAAAGAGAATATTGGGATACTTGAAAGGCACCAGTGACCTTTGCCTTTGGTATCCAAAAGGTAGTAAGTTTAACCTAGTGGGATATGCTCACGCTGATTATGCAGGTTTCTTAGTGGATAGGAAGAGCACCCCAGGTATGACACACTTCCTTGGTTCATGTCTTGTGTCATGGTTACTAAAAGGCAAAATTTAGTGGCCTTATCTACTGCTAAAGCTGAGTATGTTGTTGCTGTTTTATGATTGTGCTCAATTGTTGTGGATCAAGCAGCAGTTGATGGATTTTGGTATTGAAGTTGGTTGCATCCCTATTTTTTTGTGATAACACTAGTGCTATTAGTATGACAAAGAAACCAGTTCATCATAATAGAACTAAGCACATAGATGTTAGGCACTATTTTTTTGAGGGATAACCATGAGAAAGGCTTGATCACTGTGGAGTTTTGTGCTACTGACAAGAAAATTACTGACATCTTCACAAAAGCCTTAAGTAGAGATCACTTTGAGAGGAACAGGTCGGAATTAGGGATGATTAAGATCACCTAAAAGGACCAGTTCAAGGTTAAAAAAAATGAAAAAAAAATTTTGGTTAGAAAGTTTGTAAATTGTGTATAATTAGATTAAATCTTGCTCAGTCTCATACTTTCCATAGTATACTCTTGTGCCATGTATTAAAATGACTCATTAATCTCTAGTGATATTTTTTCTATTTTGGCAAATTTAGACTCACACAAGAGAATTATCAGTGAAGAACCTGGTTCATCAAGATAACACGGTATGTTTTCTACACTCTGCATAATTTGAAATAACTATATTTGGATCATGAGCAGAGTCCTACCAAATACCAAACTCCTTTTGGACTTATCCGTTACAAGTGAACCAGTCCCATTCAAAAGAGTCCCAACCGAATGGAAGTATCTAGATTCTAGGGATACACTCCAACGTCTCTTCAAAACTGAATTTCAGTTTAATTAAACTTCGATGAGTCTGAAAAGCTGTAGTTACCCCATCAATTATTCCACTGTATATTGATCAGCTTTAGTGTATTCCTTATATCTCTCTTAAGCCGTCAAAAACTCTCATTCTTCTTTCATCTTCCAAACATAATCTAATTCTCTTCTCTTCCATACCCTAGCCCAGATATGTCGAACACCTTTGAAAATCCTTCATCACCACCACAGGAAACCACTTCCACACCTTCTACAATACCAATCTCTAAGAAAAGATGTTGGCTCATAAGATTGTCGCTGAAGGAGAGCAGATCAAGAAAATAAACAAGCAATTGAAAGCATGTAGGGAAGAAGAATACTAGAAATCTGAAGATTCATTTAAGTCTGCTACTAAGGGGGAAGAAATTAGTTCTTCCGAAATTGAACAGGTATCTTCTGATTCTAAAATTACTCTTGAGACAATTTCTGAAGTTTCTGCAAATTTGGAGAATAGATTTGTACTGGTAGGATCTATAGAAGGTGTTGAGACTACAGAATCTGGAGAAGTTGGTGGTAAAAATAAAAAGGGAAAAGAAAAAGAGAGCAAGGGTGCTAGGAGTACTGTGAGGGGAAAGGGTACAAGAGTGGTTGATTCTTCACCCACTCATGTTGGTCTAACAAAAGAAACTGGTGCAATGGTTGTTTAGGGAGAGGAATTTAGTGAAATAGAAGAGAGTGTGAGCAAAACAGGGGGAAGTGGGTCTGGCAAAGCTGCTGAGGGGTTGGTTCAACTTAAAAAAAAATATAGATGAACCTGTTCCATCTGAACAGGAAACCCTCTTGGACCTACTGATAGGATTATCAATGGCACCAAAACTCATGCCATTCCCTATGGTTTTATTCTCACAACTGTGCTTGCACATTTCAAGATACAAGCAAGGATCATTTTGGGGTTAACACTCTGCTTGCTTGCGATTATGAAGTAAATGTCATTCTTAATGAACCTGGTTCATCTAAAAAGACACCTATCAATAGCAAAGTCAGAGTCTTGGTACAGGAGAGTGAGGCAAAGGATATTGAGATAGCAAGGCTGAAGACACGATTGGTTGAGGTAGAATCTGAGAGAGATATTCTCAGAACTGAACTTACAAGGGAAAAGGAGAAGAATGCTGGAATTCTTCAAGACATGCTGAAACTTCTCCAAGCAAATAACCCAGCCCCTATCTCTTCCAAGCCTTAAATCCTAGCCTAGTGTAGATCAACCAGTGACCCAGTTCGGGACGTTTTGTTTCTTTTGCTCATGTTTTCAGTATTTTTATTTCTTCTTATGCTTTGTGGTAGAATCTTATCAATCATCAATGAAATTCACTGTTTTTGCTCTAACTGTTTGTTCATATTTCTTTGATGGTTAAAATTCTTAGCTTGATCTATGATGATTAATCCATGTTTGAATTTGAAGTAGCCCCTGTGGCCATGAGTAAGCTTTAAAATCTGGTTATCTCACATTTTTATGCAACTTTACGATGATGCCAAAAGGGGGAAAAAGGTTGTGCTTTAAACAAGTGATATTTACACTTTGAACAGTGATTTTTATAACCTAATGTACCTGGTCCTTGATGATAAGTGATAAAAAGAAAAAATGTTTCTAACATAGTGTTGATGTTGAAGCTGAGTTCTGGCAGGGCCTAAGTGTATGAAAAGCACAGTGTTTGTCATCATCAAAAAGGGGGAATTTGTTGGCCCAAGTAAAGGTTAGTTTTGAAGACTGACAAAGGAACTCAGACATGAACCAGGTACATCCAGTGGTCCATCCCTCAGGTGCACAAAAACGGGCAGATTCAAGCATGTGGGTTGCACGTGAAGGAGATAAGCTTAACTTGGTGTATTTAATATCTCCTGATCGAAAAGGTTGCATAATTGATAAGGAGAAGGAGTCCTTAATCAAAGAGAACACTATCCAAGATAGGGAAGGAGTTAGAAGTTGAAATCAACTAGAACTCTTCCACCAAGGAAGAGTTGCATCAGAACTCTAGTTATTTCTTCATCTACTAACTCTATAAATTGCAGGATGTTCTCACATTAAAGTGTTGCACAAAAATGCAGAAGTTAAACATGAAATTGAGAGCAAAATAGCAAGGCTTTTTGCAAGCAGTTCGTGTGTGATTCAAGTGTGCAAACCTGAAGCTACATGAACCAGATTGAAGAACCAGCTCCATAAAGAGTTTTATGTGCCTTTCTTTATTTCTAGTTCAATTGTAGTAGGTGTTTTCATATTGTACCTTTCAGCTTTATCTAGAAGCAATTATATTAGGTACTTTGAGTAT
>NW_017682320.1:8146-10111 GCF_001879085.1 Nicotiana attenuata | reverse complement strand
CAGCATGGAAATTTCGAAGGGAGGTCTGCAACGCATATGCGGCCGCAGAACAGGTCTACGGACCGCATAATGGCCGCAGAGTGGGGCAGACTTGCCTAGTTTCTGAGGGCCATTTCGTGGACCGCAGAAGCATTATGCGGTCGCATATGCGACCACAGACCTGTGTCGGAGCTCCTATTTTTCTAATTTTTGAACCCGGCCCATTCTAATAAAACGCCTTTAGGGGTCATTTTAGAAGGAAAATCATATGTTTCTAGAGAGAGGGAGTGGCATAGAGTGAGAAAGGGAGTTCCTAAACTTTACCCACCAATTCCTACTCAAATATTGGAAGATTAACAAGGAAAGTGCACTAGGCCTTCATCCTAGAGATAAGATTCTACACCTTAATTCTTAATTTCGAAAAATTTAACAAAAAATGGGTAATTACCAAGATAATTCTTGGGTGTGGGAGTTGTATATTTTGCATGCACGTGTTAACAAAGAGTGTAGGAAGATAGTGGGCTAAAAATGATAAAGAATGGGTTGTGAGATGATGAAATCCTCCATAAAAAGGGTCTTGAAACCTTAATGCACATCTAGTGTTTGATAGAATGCTCAAATGAGCTAGAACCATGATCATCTCCATAATTTTTAGTTCGACTTGTTATATTTCTCAAATAGATTGAAGTTGCTAAGAATTCCGGAATATTTTAGAGTTTAAAGACCATGGTGTTCATGTAAGTTATGTAAGACCCGAGTTGATCATTATGAAATTGGCTACTCCGGCTAAACTTGTTTTGAAAGATATATGTTCAATATGTGTTCCAAATATTTTTATCATGCTATGCTATCATTTGAGGATATGCTCAAAGTATGGGCTGTGTTTTATAAATGTTACGACTTCAAGTCAAATTTGAATGAAGGTTATCATGCCAAATTATGTGAAAAATCTCTATATGTCTAAGACTCTTAATTGCTCACATGTGTACCTAAAGTCTTGAATTGAAAAGTCTTATTGTTGATAATGATGATGATGTGTGAAAGTAAAAAGGGGAGCATGAAATATGAAATACTGTCAAGTACCAAGAATGATATTATAATTGTGGCCACTAGTGCCAATGAATTGAAAAGAGGTGAAATAAGTATGAAGTGAGATGATTTATAAAAAAAGGTAATGTCTCGGGCGAGACGGCCTAGCCGATCGGGCCGTGATCGGATGCCATGCCGCACACATGGCGGTGATTGTGTTGGAAACTGTAATTGGAATTATGATTGTGGTTGATGTCTCAAATGAGGCGGTCTAGCCGATCGGGCCGTGATCAGACTCCGTGTAAAAGTACGGTGGTATTGTGAATGATGGTATATCGGTACTAAAGATCTCCCAATCTAAAAACATGAAAAATTTACTTGAAACCTTATATGGTTCTTGACTTGATGTTTTGGTATGGTTTGAGGCTTCTATTGATTTCATGATTGTTCCTCCTTGTATTATTATTCATTCTATTTGAGATGGTGTTTAGTTATACATTCTAGTAGTATTCGACGGTACTAACGTCCCTTTTGCCGGGGGCGCTGCATCTTTAATAGATGCAGGTGGTTCCACAGCAGGCACCATTGATCAGTGATAGCAGTACATTCTTGTTTACCTTGTAAATGGTAATTATAATTAAATTTGAATTTGTGGTTCTAAAAATACGTGATTTATTTTAAAGCTAGTTGTTAAGCGACAGATGCTAAGTGTGAGTCAGAAAAATGAGATAAGAGCTTGAGGACAGTATGTTATGCAAACCAAATAGCCGTAAATCGGGGTCTCGAGCTGGCCTACGCTGGGCCTCATGGTCGAGCTAAAGTGTCAGACTGGGGATGGTCGACGGGGAACTAACAGTTCTAAGGACCTTGATGATGGCTCTTTATGATCAATTATGGGTAATAAATGAAGAACATTCAATAAAACACAATAAATGTAAGCAATAAAATCAAAGGAGC
>NW_017682320.1:0-8132 GCF_001879085.1 Nicotiana attenuata | reverse complement strand
CTCTTCCGATCTTGAGACCATGGGGAAAATGGTGTTGACGTCCCAGGTGTTAGTGTGCCACCACAAAACCCTGAGAATGCACCGGAATCAATTCTCGTGGACAGGTCTCAAGAGCGCAACGCTCAACACATTGAAATAAGCTCCCACACCAACAGGAGAATACACCAAAAAGATCAACAAGAAGCTCAGAAAACCCCAGCTAGGGAAGAATGAGAGGTTAGCCTTCACGTTATTTTTGAAATGTTACAGGCACAACAACTGGCGATCGCTCAGCTGCAAAGTCACTAGAAAACTCCCAACACGATAGCACTGGGGACGGCTCCCCTAGTCGAGCAGGTACTAGAGAGATCAAGCAACAACGGGTCGGCAGTCGACCCTGCCATCGTAAAGATGCTCGAGGACCTCACAAAGAGGATCAAGTCGGGCGAAAAGAAGATAAAAGCCAACGACAAAAAGGTCGAGACCTACAATTCCAGGGTCGACCAAATTCCGGGCGCACCCCCGATCCTGAAAGGTGTGGATTCAAAGAAGTTCGTACAAAAGCCGTTCCCATAGAAAGCGGCTCCGAAACCCATTCTGAAGAAGTTCAGAATGCCAGACCTTCCGAAGTACAACGGAACCTCAGACCCCAATGAGCACGTTACTGCTCACACTTGTGCAGTGAAGGGCAACGACCTAAAGGACGACAAGATCGAGTCCGTCCTACTGAAGAAGTTCGGAGAAATGCTTTCTAAAGGGGCAATGATGTGGTATCACAACCTGGCCCCAAACTCGATAGATTCATTTGCCATGATGGCAGATTCTTTCATAAAGGCACATGCTGGTGCCATCAAAGTAGCAACAAGGAAATCTGACGTCTTTAAGATCAAGCAGAGGGAGAATGAAATGCCGCGAGAGTTCGTATCTCGCTTTCAAATGGAATGAATGGAACTACCACCGGTCTCCGACGACTAGGTAGTGCAGGCCTTCACTCAAGGTCTGTATGAATGAAGCACGGTGGTTTTGAAACAGCTGAAACAGAACCTAGTCGAATAGCCGACCGTGACTTGGTTGGACGTCCACAACCAATACCAATAAAAGATCAAGGTCGAAGACGACCAACTAGGAGCCCCCTCGGGCTCGGTATATCCTAGCAGGCTTCTGGCGAAGGAGTCGAAGCCAAACAAAGAAAGGTACCAGCCATACACCGAAGACAGGAGAAACGCCCCGAGGCGTGATATACCCCGGAATGCTCAAAGAACGAGCAGAGGGCAGAACCCTCGGGGACTCATCAGCAGAGCCGGGTTCGATAGGTGCGCAGGGCCGATGGAGGCACCCCGCTTCTCGGAATACAACTTCAATGTCGATGTTTCGGACATCGTATTTGCCATCAGTAAAATTAGAGACACCAGGTGGCCAAGGCCTGTACAATCAAATCCTTCACAAATAAATCATAACTTGGTGTGTGAATTCCACAACATGCACGACCACAGAACCGAAGATTGCCATCAGCTCCGGGAAGAAGTAGCCCGACTACTGAGCAGAGGTCACCTCCGAGAATTCCTTAGCGACCCGGCAAAAAACCGGTTCTGGGAAAGAGAGGCGACCAAGAAGAACGAAACAAATGAGCCACAACATGTCATCCACATGATCTTGGGAGGCATCGATGCCGCACAAGAACCCATGATCAAAAGAACAAAAATATCCATCACCAGAGAAAAGCGAACTCGGGGTTACATACCCCAGGGTGCTCTCACATTGAGTGACGAGGACATCGAGACCTTGTCTCAACCTCACAACGACGCACTAGTAATCTCTTTCCTTGTAAATACATTTTAAATTAAACGTGCACTTGTGGATCCAGGTAGCTCGGCCAACATTATCAGGTCGAGGGTGGTAGAGCAGCTCGGGCTGCTTGACCAAATCGTGCCCGCCTCTCGAGTCCTCAATGGATTCAACATGGCAAGCAAAACAACAAAAGGGGAAATCACCCTCCCAGTCAACGTGGCCGGCACAACCCAAAAAGCCAAATTCCATATCATCGAAGGAGACATGAGATACAATGCCTTGCTCGGAAGGCCATGGATACACTGCACGAGAGCAGTACCATCAACCCTTCATCAAATGATGAAGTTCCCGACAAAGGATGGGATAAAAACCATCTACGGGGAACAGCATGCGGCAAGAGAAATGTTTGCAGTACACGACGTAGCGCCAACACCAGTACCTCCATCTTCGAAAGAGCCAAAGGATTAACAAACAGTAGAATAAGCAAAAACACGACTACACCCTTGGACTAAGTACCGTCTAGAACGAAGCAAAGGACCGTATCGCGTCCTCGTGACAAACGATAGAAACATATCAGGGGCCAAGGTGCCGTTAGCACTAAGGTATAATCACCTTCATTTGTCACTTACATCTTATACTAACCTACATGCAGGTATCCGATCGAAACAGCTGAAGCGCTTCCCAACTCGAAGGCCTTAGGTTTCAAAAGCATGCGTTGCACTCTTTTCCTTCGATCGGGTTTTTATCCCAAGAAGGGTTTTACCGGTAAGGTTTTTAACGAGGCAACATCTATATGCTACCTAAGGAAAACTAAACAAGTATTCAAGGCTTCTTTTGCAATCAACCTCGAATATTGGGGGGCATCCCCCTGGAAGGTCACCTACTCGGAGAAGCCAGGATGCGCTAAATGGGGTCTCGATAGGAAAACAATGTACCGGGCCAAACGGTCTAACGAACCGTGCCCACATAGAATAACTGAGCCCTCAACAACAAAGACATGTATACTTGTACCAAGCAATCAAAGAATACTTTCAAAAAGCATTTTGCATTTCAAAGAAGCTCGGTATTTTTGCAAAAACGACTCCTCTATCAAAAATGTCCCAAACACTCGGGACTGGCATCAACATCTCGGGACAATGCGCCCCCCGGGTCAGAGCTCCAAACTCATAAGCCCTCAATGAGGCAACGTTAAGATCACGAAACAACTCTAGAGCCAAAAACGTCCCGAACACTCAGGGACTGGCGTCGAAAACTCAAGGCCACGTGACCTCCGGGATGGAAATCCCGAAATCATAAGCCCTCAATGTGGCAGTACTAAGATTACAAGTAATGGCTCTCGAGCCAAGAAACCCTCGATGACTCAGGGACTACCGCCAATCGCCACCCCTATCGACTTATCAAAACCCGAGACCACGACCACACGCGGACAGCCTCGGTCTCGTAATACCTATATAAGGCAACAACAAAAACTTTAAGACCTCAAAGGCATGTAAAATCTGTAAGACCTCAAGCAACGCATGAACCACACTTGTACCAAGTGACAATAACTGTAAGACCTCAAAGGCATGTAAAACTTGTAAGACCTTACTAAAGGCATAAACCCAATCTTAAAGTTAAGGCTATATATCGTACTTGTAAGACCCCTAAAAAGGCATACCCTCGATATAGACGCCGAAACTACTTCACTCGGGGACTGAAAGGCTCTGATCAAACACAATGACTACGGTTACAAGGCTGTACCAGCCAAACTAACGCGACTCGGGGACGCCCGACCATCACTATAAAATCACAGGCCTTCAATTATATCGAATATACTTCGAAAAGAACTGGTTAAACAAGCTACCCTTGACACGGCCAAAAGAGCTTCGACCACATCAACTCCTAATTACAAGCTTCGAGATACTCAGCCACCGAGCCAAACCTCCTGAGGTGCTCGATCATCACCATATAAATGACTCACAATCGAGGTTTTTATCAAACTTTCGAAGAGTCAGGAAAACACAATTCCAAAAATCCTTAGCGAGGGAAAAATAAAGCCTATATAAAAGGTCGTACCGACCCAATACGTAAGAGCCACTATCGCCAGCCCATATAAAAGGTCGTACCGACCCAATGCGTAAGAGCCACTATCGCCAGCCCATATAAAAGGTCATACCGACCCAATGCGTAAGATACATTACCGCCAGCCCATACAAAAGGTAGTACCGACCAAAACGCATAAGAGCCGTAGGTCCGGCTTTAAATTCAAAACATGAGGGTCAAATGAGCTCGAGTCAAAACCGATTCGGACACTAAACCCAAAACAGTTAACAAAATATGCCTAAGGGCAAAAGCATAAGAGCTCAAACACCTGCTTAATCCAGTGCACGTGATTAGGCACCGCACAAATCACCACCACTCTTGTGTAGTATTGAAGTATAAAATATTAATTGATATTAGAGTGGTTTATCCTTGAAGAGGCTAACATCCTAGGAAAATTTCAAGATGAGTGCACCATTTGAAAATTGCGAAAGACAATCCACTACTAGGCCCCCACTCTTCAATAGCCAGTACTACTCATGGTGGACGGTGAGGATGAGAGATCATTTACAGCCAGAAGATTATGAGTTATGATATAATCACTAATGTCCTGCTGTCAACACTCAAAAAGAATTCTCAAGGTGGGGGTTCTCCAAAAATTAGAGCCGACTCCTGAGCATTTGAAGAAGCGGGAGAAGAATGCTAAAACCAAGAAATGGCTTGTTTGTGAACTTGGTCCTGATGAGTACAACAGAATCTAAGGCTGCTCCACTACTAAATAAATATGGAGCATACTGCAAGTGGCTCATGAAGGAACAAGTCAAGTGAAAAGATCATAAGAAACTTTGTTGTTTTCACAATATGAAAACTTTGCCATGAAGGATGGAGAAACCATTTAGGAGATATAGACAAGGTTCATTACCTTGAGAAATGAATTGAGGTCTGTTGGAAGGATTATTTTTTAAGAAGTAAGGATTGAAAATATCCTAACTAGGGATTTACCTATCACTTCAGAAAGCAAGATCACTTCCATTCAGGAATCTAATAACATTGCTACACTTCCCTTGGATGAGTTGATTGGAAATCTCAAAACCTATGAGCATAGAAGACAAACCATGAAGATGGATGTACCTAAGAAGACAAGGAGTCTGGCACTCAGAATCACTGAGGGTTTTGATTTAGAAGATGATAAAATGGCAATGATCACCAAAGACTTCAAAAAGTACCTAAGGAGAGGAAAAGGTACTTTAATAAGTGGAAGATACAACAAATCCAAAGTAACTGAAAAGCAGGTGACTGATGGATGCTACAAATATGAAAAAAGTGATCACACAATCAAGAATTGTCCTATGTGGGAGATTGAATAGAAAAAGGAGAGAGTTGAAAGAAGGAACACGAAGAAGGAAGAGGCCCATCCCAAGAAGAGCTATAACGAAGGATCAACCAAAGCAATGGTTGCTTCTTGGGAAGATAGCTTAGATGAGGGTTCTGATGAGGATGGCGTGAGGATGAACAAGACTTTATGGCTATTGAAGAATTTGAAGAAGAACTTGATGAAGAACCTGAGGTAACTTTCCTTGAACTAAAAGATAAGGTCAAATTCCTTTCTAAAGAGAGATTAAACTACTTATAGCTTTAATTGATGAGTCTGAAGATGTAAGTTCAAAAAAGGAAAAACTATCAAAGCAGTGTGTCATTTTGGAAGTAGAGCGCAAAAACCTAGAAATCAGGGCTTGTGAAATTGAAAAAGAAAAGATTGTCTTAAAACAACCAGGTTCATGCACTTGATACAACTGTCTTAGAACTTAGATGTGAAAATTCTAAAATTGAGGTTAGGAACAGGTAAAGAAATAGCTAGTGACACACAACTCGCACTAGAAGATTTAAGAAAGGTGAAAAATGAGTTGTACAAAAGGCATGGAGAGGTAAGAGTTTTGAAAGAGGACTTGATAAAGGCTAAACATGAGCTTGATAGAACATGTAAAGAGAACATGTCCTCTGATGAACTTTCATGGCTACAAGAAGACCATAGTAGTAACAGAAATAGACTTGGCTTTGAGAACTTTGCACCTAAATGGGATCACAAAAGCAAGTACCTAACACTACCTGAGAATAAGATTTGAACTCACTATGGTATCACTAGACACTATAAAAGTGAATGTGTAGTAAAAGAAAACGCAAGTTTAAGATACAAAAATTTTGTTCTAGGGAAGAATAGGCTGCAAAGTTGGGCAAAGAAGAATCCGATTTTTCCTTTTGCTTATAGAAAAGGACCTAATCTCGTTTGGGTTCCTAAGAGTAACCATTCATTTCCTTTTGCAGGTCCAAGTGAAAGAGAGCAGCTAAATATGGTACATGGATAGTGGTAGCTTAAAGCCATGACAGGGAACAAGAACTTGTTCCTTTCAGTTGAGGCCTTTAAAGGAGATAATGTCTCCTTTGAAATAGAAAGAAAGGTGAGATCATTCGAGTTGGGAAGGTAGGAAAATCTTATTCTCACTCAATTAAGAATATCTACATGATAGATGGTCTGAAATACAGCCTGATAAGTATCTCACAACTGTGTGATAGAGGAAACATGGTAGCTTTCACCTCTACAAAATGTTTTGTAATTAATCTTACACTGATAATATAGTTTTGTAGGGAATATATATATATATATATATATATATATATATATATATATATATATATATGGTGGATCTGTCCACATTTTCAGATAATGAATTCACTTGCTTGGGTGTCATGGACAATGATCCCCTCCTTTGGCATAAGAGACTTGGACATGCTAGTCTAAGTCAACTGAACAAACTAGTCTACAATGACTTGGTGATAGGGGTGCCTAACATTAAGTTCAAGAAATATAAAGTTTATGAGGCTTGTGCAAAGGGGAAGCATGTAAGATCTTCTTTCATAATTAAAATGGTGAGTACTACCAGGTTGATGGAACTGGTCCATATGAATTTGTGTGGACCAATGAGGATAATGAGCAGAGGTGGTAAGAGATATGTTATGGTGCTTGTTGATTATTATTCTAGATTTACTTGGACATTGTTCTTAACATCTAAAGATGAAGCTTTACATGTTCACTTCATTTGTTAGAAAAACTCAAAAATAACTAGGTAATCAACTTGCATCAATTAACCCTGATCATGGTATTGAGTTTGAGAATGCTAAGTTTTCTGAATTTTGTGATCAACATGACATAGATCATAATTTTCTACTCTAGAACTCCACAACAAAATGGAGTAGTTGAAATAAAGAACAGGACTTTGGAGGAAATAGCTAGGACCATGTTACTTGTTCGTAAGTTGCCTCACAACTTCTGGACAGAAGTCGTGAACACTTCATGCTACATCATAAATAGGTGCATGACTATACCTCTTGTTCAAAAAACTCCCTATGAGTTACTTAAAGGGAGAAAGCCAAATATATCCCATCTTAGGGCATGTGGATGCAAGTGCATTGTTCACAATAATGGAAAAGACTTAGGAAAGTTTAATCCTAGAAGTGATTAGGGAATATTCATGAGATATTCTTCACATGGTAAAGCATATAATATATACATTAAAAGAAAAATGTGTGTAGAAGAAAGTGTGCATGTTGTCTTTGAGGAAACTAACATTCTTTCTAAGAGGCAGAAACAAGATGANACTTGTGGATCCAGGTAGCTCGGCCAACATTATCAGGTCGAGGGTGGTAGAGCAGCTCGGGCTGCTTGACCAAATCGTGCCCGCCTCTCGAGTCCTCAATGGATTCAACATGGCAAGCAAAACAACAAAAGGGGAAATCACCCTCCCAGTCAACGTGGCCGGCACAACCCAAAAAGCCAAATTCCATATCATCGAAGGAGACATGAGATACAATGCCTTGCTCGGAAGGCCATGGATACACTGCACGAGAGCAGTACCATCAACCCTTCATCAAATGATGAAGTTCCCGACAAAGGATGGGATAAAAACCATCTACGGGGAACAGCATGCGGCAAGAGAAATGTTTGCAGTACACGACGTAGCGCCAACACCAGTACCTCCATCTTCGAAAGAGCCAAAGGATTAACAAACAGTGAAATAGCAAAAACAAGCTACACCCTTGGCTAAGTCCACAGCATTCTTTGGAATTTCATTCCGAGTCATAAAATCTTGAATATCCTTCAAGGTCACACCCTTGGACTTACCAAAATAGCGCTTCAGAATATTGCTCTCTCGATTAATTGGTTTTTCTAACATTATGTGTTATGATCCGCAAACCGCACATAATGTGAAAGTCTTCAAGGGTGAAGGAACATCATGGCCAAAAATCTTGAAACTAATGCAGTCTCGATCATTGGTGAATATTTGAGAAAG
>NW_017682319.1:9375-10111 GCF_001879085.1 Nicotiana attenuata | reverse complement strand
GATAGAATTCCTAAGAGTATTCTGACATTAATTACGAGCTCAACTCAGTTAGATGTATTACTCATATCAAGCATAAACACTTCAAACAATGTTGAATGAGTTCTTCAAAAATACGTATACTACACGTACACAAAAAGGATCGAGAACTCCATGTCAGAGTCAAGAATCCCACGATAAAAAATGAGAGTTTTACATCTAAGTCAAAATAAAGGTATGCAAACATGCCACCAGAATAAAGTTCACTTTGAACAAACATGCAACTTATATTCGGTCCAACAACGACCATTCAAGCTAAATATATAAGCCTTTCTTAATGGCTAATTGTATTATGACTCGGATCGATTATCCCGTAAATCTCAAATATTATTTCGGACATGTGTCCCTCTCTACTTGGAAGTATGTTCATATACTCCAATTTAGATTCAAAATCCAATCAGATTAAATGTCTCTTCAGGACAAATCTACTAAGATATATATTTATTTGGGATCAATACTCCCTCAAACTCAATGTCTTACCGGGATCAATACTCCCGTAAATCTTAATGGGGTCGAATACTCTTGTAAATCCTACCGGGATTAATAATCCCTCAGACTAAAAGTACTACTCGGATCAATCGATCCTATTTTACGCCCGAATGAAAAGGAAGACGTCCTATTCATAGCGTCTAAAGTATATAAAAGAGCTCTCTTTTATTTAAAAGTAAGACACCCAAAGTGCAACTTAGACATCGCACAG
>NW_017682319.1:0-5555 GCF_001879085.1 Nicotiana attenuata | reverse complement strand
TCGAACAGTATTTCGATGCTGTTGGGGATCTGGAGGAAGCTAAGAAGGTAGCAACTGCTGCCATGTATCTTCAGGGTGATGCTAAACTCTGGTGGCGTGTGAAGTACGAAAGCCATCAAAGCCGGTGAAGATGCTCTCGAGACATGGGCCGAACTGAAGGCAGCTATACGCCTGCAGTTCTTCCCCGAGAATGTTGAATATAATGCAAGGAGAAAACTACGGGAGCTCCGCCAGACAAAATCAGTACGGGACTACGTGCGAGAATTCTCCGCACTCATGCTCAGCATACGCGACATGGGGGATAAGGACAAACTCTTCACCTTCATGGAAGGGTTGAAACCTTATGCCCGCATGGAGCTACAGAGACAAAGGGTAGATTCCCTTCCCAAGGCAATCCAAGCAGCTGAATGCCTTGGGGACTATCAAATGGAAGCTCGAAGGGACAGGCCTCAGCCGCCTGCCCGAGCAGGGTTCAAAGGGGGCCAGCCTAGCAGTGGTGGTCCTAGCAAAAATGGGGGAGATCGGAACTCAAACAAATCTAGAGCTCCTTCCTCCGGCAGCAACAGTGCTGCGTCAAACAACAATGATCGGGCGAGAAAGCCTCCTTCAGGATGCCGTCATTGCGGCAGTCCACATTGGAACAATGAGTGCCCACATGCACGGATGAATGCCCATCAGGCTATTGATGATGGGACTGATGACGACTCAGACGATGCGGACCAGACTGAACCAGTAGGTGCCTTCAATGCAATTGTGGGTTCCATTTCTGAGGCACTAGCGGAGACCAGTGCTGGTATTTGTAAGAAGAAGGACTCATGTCCCGTCACCAGGAAAGGGAAAAAGAAGGCGAATGAAGAGACTCCTCTTAAACAAGAGAGGACCTTAATGTTCGTCGAGATGATGGTGAATGGCAAGCCCATTCGGGCTATGATAGACACCGGTGCTACCCACAACTACTTAGCCTCGACTCAGGTGGAGCGCCTTGGACTAGTTGTAGGGAAATGTAAAGGTAGCGTCAAGGCTATCAACTCACCTCCCCAGCCAGTGGGTGGAATAGCTAAAGAAGTACCGGTGAAGCTTGGGCCTTACGAAGGAAAATTCAACCTGCGAGTGGTGATCATAGATGACTTCGAGTTGATTGTTGGGCTGGAATTCCTAAGTCAAACCAACACCATGCCTGTACCATTTGCAGACATGCTACTGATGATGGGTACCAATAGGGCCAAGCCCTGCATTATCCCGTGCCTGCCCATGAAGATGGCCGTTGAGAACATCTCGGCCTTGCAGTTGAAGAAGGGGGTCAAAAGGAATGAACCTACGTTCCTGGCAACCCTCTGCATTGAAGATATAGAACGCTCCTCGGGTCCCATTCCTGAACCCGTGAAGGAGTTACTACTGGAGTTTGAAGATGTCATGCCACAAGACATGCCAAAGTGGCTCCCGCCTAGGCGCACTGTGGACCATGAAATTGAGTTGGTGCCGGGCGCGAAGCCACCTGCCCGGGCGCCTTACAGAATGTCACAACCCGAACTCACCGAGCTTCGTAGACAATTGACGGAAATGCTAGATACAGGGATCATTGTACCCTCCAAGTCCCCATATGGGTCCCCTGTTCTATTCCAAAAGAAACATGATGGCAGCCTGCGACTCTGTGTGGATTATCGAGCTCTAAACATAATCACCGTGAAGAACAAGTACCCTATTCCCCTAATGGCGGACTTTTTTGATAGACTGGGTGGTGCTACGGTGTTCACCAAGATAGATCTGAAGACAGGTTATTGGCAAGTTCGGATTGCAGAGGGTGATGAACACAAGATGACTTGTGTGACAAGATATGGGTCGTACGACTTCCTGGTCATGCCATTCGGCTTGACCAACGCCCCTGCTACGTTTTGCACTCTCATGAACCAAGTCTTCCGAGAGTACATCGACGAATTTGTGGTGGTCTACTTAGATGACATTGTGGTATATAGCCAGACATTGGAAGAACACCTAGTACACTTGCGGAAGGTCCTAGCTCGGTTGCGGGAACATGAACTATATGCAAAGTTATCGAAGTGCTTCTTTGCTCAGAAGCAAATTGATTTCCTCGGACATGTCATCGAGGAAGGACGCATCAAGATGGACCAACAGAAAATCCAGGCCATCACAGATTGGCCGCCACCTAAGGATGTCCACGCCTTGAGGGCGTTCCTTGGCCTATGCAACTTCTACCGGCGGTTTGTGAAGAACTACTCACTTATCGCAGTGCCATTGACAGAACTCCTCAAAAAGGTCACACCTTGGGATTGGGGACCAAGGAGAGCAGAGGCCTTCAACGCATTAAAAGCGGATGTCTAGTAGTCCCGTCTTGGCCCTTCCTGATTTGGCCAAGCCGTTCGAGGTACAAACAGATGCTTCTGACTATGCCCTCGGTGGAGTCCTGCTACAAGAAGGGCACCCTGTAGCGTACGAGAGTCGGAAGCTGAAGGATGCAGAGCGGCGCTATGCCGCCCATGAGAAAGAATTATTGGCTGTCGTCCACTGCTTGCGCCTCTGGAGGCACTATCTGCTGGGAACCCCTTCGTGGTCAAGACAGACAACACAGCTGTTAGCCATTTCATGACCCAGCCGAAGCTGAACGGTCGACAGGCCAGGTGGCAGGAACTCCTAGCTGAATTCCACTTCAACTTGGAGTATCGCAGTGGAAAGACCAATCATGTTGCTGATGCGCTCAGTCGAAGAGTTGATCTAGCATCGGTGTGCCTACTCGCCACCCTAAGGGGGAGCGAAGTAGCCACATCCATCAAGGACCAAATACGGGATCTACTCATCAAGGATCCTGCTACTCAGTATTTGGTTGATTTGGTAGGACAGGGCAAGACTCGCCAGTTTTACATGGAAAATGGTTTTCTGAAAGTAAAAGGGAACCGACTTTATGTTCCTAAAGGAGGAGATTTGCGGAGGACTCTTCTAGCGGAATGTCATGATACTCTGTGGGCCGGCCATCCCGGTGAAGAACGCACCATGGCGTTACTTCGTCGTGCCTATTATTGGCCTCAAATGGCCGATGATGTCGCTCAGTATGTGAAGACTTGTCTAGTATGCCAGAAAGACAAGTCGGACCGCTTAACACAAGCAGGACTCTTGGAACCACTCGCTGTCCCAAAGAGACCTTGGGAAAGCGTTTCCCTGGACTTCATCACCGGATTGCCCAAGGTCGGAGATCTCACAACCATCTTGGTTGTGGTGGACCGGTTTTCCAAGTATGCCACCTTTATTGCAGCCTCACAATATATATCAGCAGAAGATACAGCTCGACTCTTCTTCTCTCACGTCGTCAAATATTGGGGCCTGCCCAAAGACATTGTTAGTGACCGCGACTCACGCTTCACTAGCAACTTTTGGACCCAACTCTTCAAGTGCCTTGGGTCAAAATTGAGTCACAGCTCAAGTTTTCATCCGCAATCTGATGGCCAGACGGAGCGGTTCAATGGTAAGTTGGAGGAATATCTCCGCCACTTTGTAACCGGATCGCAGAAGAATTGGGTGAAGCTTCTGGATGCTGCTCAACTGTGTTTCAATTCACAAAAGAGCTCTAGTACCAACAAAAGCGCTTTTGAAATTGTTACCGGACAGCAACCGCTACTCCCACACACTGTGAATGCACCAAACATGGCTAAATCTCCTCGAGCTGCCAGCTTCTCAAAAGAGTGGAAGCGGAATTTGGAGATAGTGCGGAGCTATCTTGTCAAAGCCCAAAAGCGGATGAAGAGGCATGCTGATCAGAATCGTCGCTTTGTTGAATATCAAGTAGGAGACAAAGTGATGGTCAAAATTCCAAAGCGGTACTTATTTGCAGGGGTCCATGACCCTCGCCTATTGCAAAAATACATGACCTGTCCATTGAAAGCGTATTGGGAAGGTTGCATACCGGGTGGATACCCCAGCTTGGTGGAAAATTCATCCTGTCTTCCATGTCAGTCTCCTGAAACCTTTTCGGGAAGACACCGAGGATCCTTCAAGGAGCCAGCTCACAATACCCAGTATTCGAGGTCCCAATTCAATCGGGAAAAGGCGTGTTGAAGCTATCCTTGATGACAGAGTGATTCATGTCTCAAGGAAAGATCACCAAGAGTTTTTGGTGAAATGGCAGGGCTGTGATGCAGAAGAGAATACTTGGGAGAGGGGAACAAACCTCAAAGCCTACAAGAGCCTCATCGAAAATTATTTTGCAAGTAAGGCGCCGAGGACGTCGCCAACTCAGGTGGGGGAGAATGTCATGGGCGGCTTTCCAGCCATGCCCCATGACCCCTTGGGCGCGCCCCGTGGCGTCCTAGCGAACCTCCCAATGCCTAGTACCACGGACGGCCTCGTGGTCTTGGCCGCGCCAAGTGACAAGCGCGCAGGTGCCTTTGTCGCCCCACCGATATCCCTCGCGAGCGCCAAGCCGCAGGCAGAAGCCAACAGCGCCGCGCGCGCAGACAACGCCGCGCGCCCAGACCGTGATGCCAAAGACACTGCTGCTGACAACGGACCTGCTGCTGCCTTATAGAAAACTAAGTCATTTTCATTGTAAATATAGAGTAGTTTATTTCATGCACTTCCATTATGTTTCTCTAGCTTAATTAGGTCTACTCCTGTAACTTTGGATTATTTTTTTTAAGTACTATTAGGGGGGATCAAGCAATCAAACAGCAAGCAAGCAATTCTCTGTACTGGTGTCTCTCCCCCTCGACACCGCGTTGCTTTTCTGTAATAGCTTTCATTAATGCAATCAAGCTTTCTTTCATTCTGAATTCTCATTTCTGTTCTCTCAATTGCTCTTGACATTGGTTTTCCCGTACGGCACTGACAATCTCGTCTAGCGTACGGAGGGGACCTCAGTTGGCGGACAGCAACTGCACTGACATCAGTTGCCTAGCCTTACGTCGCCCTTCCAAGGAATCTCAGGAAGGCGCCGCGTAACAGTTGGTATCAGAGCGTAGGCTCGACATCGGACGAGGGAAACGTATTGACATACCACCATTTCTGACCATGGTAAATCATGGGGACCGCATTGCGGCCCTCGAAGGGACGGTTGAGGTATGGCGACCTATCATGGATACGGTGCCTGAACTAAGAACCAGCCTACTGCAAAGGTTGGACGACCTGGACCGCAGGGTGCTTCAGGTCGAAGTTGACGTTGAAAACATCAGTCGCGACTCCGAGGGAGACCGGCAGACGGCAGCCACAGAGGCAGCCGAAATCTTTGAGAAATTCGAGGGGCTCCAACAGGAGCGCACCGAGGATTTAGCCCACTGGGCACAAGAGGCAGAAAAGGTGACTGCCATGCAACAAACCATTGACAAATTGACAGACCAACTCAATGTTGTCAATGCTGCTTTACAGGGCCTACTCCGAGGAGGTGGAAACCAAATCGGAGGTGCTGTGAACTCCGCTTCCGCGACAAAGAAGCTGAAAATTCCTGAGCCAAAGCCATACAGTGGATCTAGGAATGCCAAGGAAGTGGAAAACTTCATCTTTGACGTCGAACAGTATTTTGATACTGTTGGGGATCTGGAGGAAGCTAAGAG
>NW_017682318.1:0-10111 GCF_001879085.1 Nicotiana attenuata | reverse complement strand
GATGATAAATTCGGATATGTATAAATCATGTTGAGTAGGGTAAATGAGACTAGTAAGAGGAACCTTATCTTGCTTGACCTTTAAAAGAGAATTTGGATATTCCTGTGAATAACTACTCCTCGGATGTGCATTATTGTCTGCTTGTTGATAAGTTTATTTATATTTGACCGCGTCGCACGTGTAATTCGCGAGCGGGGTAATAGATGCATCTATGGTTCGTGTCGTTCGACCCTCGGCAGTGCACAATTTACTTTCATGTTGGATCGGGACGTACGTCCCTCTGTGTTGCTTGCGCATGTTTTACTTAGTATTCCTGTGGACTGAACTTGTACATGCCTTGAGATGTAATTGGTTACTTATTATATTACCTGGATAAAGGATTGATTCTCCTTGCCTCAAAAATGCTACTTTATAGTGTTATCCATGCTTAGCATAACTTCATTCACATATTATTTGACCCTAGTAAATATCAAGTCGACCTCTCGTCTCTACTTCTTCGAGATTAGATGGGATACTTATTGGGTACATATTGTATATGTACTCATACTACACTTCTGTACTTAATTGTACAGGTTCTGAGGCAGGTGTCTCTGGCTATTAGACTGGGGCGTATCCCTGAGCGGATTTCGAGACTTCCACGGTGAGCTGCTCCCCTTCTGATGCTGTTCAGCAGCCTGGAGGAGTCTTTCTTATGTATTTTGTTGTCTATTATATTCGGACAGTAGGGTAGTGTGATTCTTTTGTATATTCTACTAGTTGCCCATAGCTTGTGATACCAGGTCTTGGCACACACATTAGTAGACTATTATTTTGGATTTGTATTATCATCATTATTGGCTTTACTGATCCTTTCTGATTTTACTTCAACTTAAGGAATCATTGCAACTATTTTGGGTAAAAGTAAATGAGAATTTATTTAGTATTTTCCGCGTTGGCTTGCCCGGCAACGGTGTTGGGCGCCATCATGACCTATTATGGAAATGGATCGTGACAACATGGTATCAGAGCACTAGGTTCACGTAGGTCTCACAGTCATGGAAAAACCTAATAGAGTCTTGCGGATAGGTACGGAGACGTCTGTATTTATCTTTGAGAGGCTATAGGGTGTTATGAAAAAACTACTCTTTATTCATTTCCTATCGTGCAGTGGTTGGTATACTAAATTTTCCTCTTCTATTCTCTCACAGATGGTGAGGACACGCACGGCTGATGTTCCAGACTCGGGCGGAGCTGCTCCCCCCATTGCTAGAGGCCGAGGCAGAGGCCGGGGGAGGGCACCCGCCCGAGGTAGGGGATGAGGGTGTCCCAGAGTTATCCCAGTAGTACCACCAGCAGATCCCGTGGGGGATCCTATCATCGAGGAGCAGGGCGAGGTGCCCGCAGCTGAGCCCACCCCGGCGGACTTTATGACAGCACCGGGATTCCAGGAGGTCATGGGTATTATGCTGCGGTTCATGGATTCTATGACTCAGGCTGGTTTATTTCCAGCAGATCCAGCTACATCACAGGCGGGAGGGGGAGCACATACCCTTACTGCTCAGGCTCCTGGACATGTAGTTGCAGTGTATCAGACTCCGGGGGCACTACCCGCAGATGGGGCCCAACCAGTTGCTGCAGCGGCGCCCCAGCTCAAACCGACTGCGGATGGTGATCCGCAGAAGTTATTAGATAGATGGACTAGACTTCACCCTCCTATCTTCGGGGATGAGCATCATGAGGATGCCCAGGATTTCATTGATAGGTGCAGGGACAGACTGCACAACATGAGGATATTGGAGTCACATGGAGTTGACTTCACTACCTTTCAGTTGGAGGGCAGGGTCCGCAGGTGGTGGCAGTCCTATGTTCTTGGCAGGCCAGCAATTTCTCCTCCCCTCACTTGGGGTCAGTTCACCCAGTTATTCTTGGATAGGTATATTCCACCCTCTGAGAAGGAAGAGCTACGGCATCAGTTTGAGCATCTTGAGTAGGGTCAGATGTCTGTGACCGATTATGAGGCGAGGTTCTCTGAGTTGTCTCGTCATGCACTCATGATACTTCCTACAGATGCAGAGAGAGTGCAGAGATTTGTTGCAGGATTGCATCCCGGTATTCGAGCTAGCATGGCCCAGGAGGTGGAGATAGGTACTGAGTTATCAGCTAGTGGTGGAGATTGCTCGCAAGATTGAGGGGTATCGCCTGAGGGGTAGAGAGAAGATTTAGCTAGACAAGAGGGCCCGATTTTCGGGAGAGTTCAGAGGTGCCCCAACTAGGGGTAGAGGTCACTTCGGGAGGGGCCAGCCCAGCAGACCCCCATATTCAGCACCACCACCCCCTCCCCGAGGTACTCTAGTGAGACCTTATTTCAGTTCGATGCCGGAGAGTTCTTACCACCCACCATCTATTCAGGGTTCCTCCGGCGGGTATTCTGGTCATCAAGATTCTTCTAGTGCTCCCTTCAGTGCCGTGCCAGAGAGTTCATATCGCCCACCAGCCATCCAATGTTCTTCCAGTGGGTATTCGGGTCAGCAGGCTCAGACTTCAGGGCCAACAGGCTATGGTACCGAGAGTGTGCTACGAGTGTGAAGATCCGGGTCACATGAAGAGGACCTGTCCCAGACTTCGGGGCAAGGCAGTGCAGCAGGGTCAGCAGCCTATGATTTCAGCACCGGCTGCCCCACCACCTAGAGGTGGAGGGCAAGCTGGTAGGGGCCGACCTAGAGGTGGAGGCCAGGCAGGGAGAGGTCAGCCAACTATTGCTCAGTCAAGTGGAGGCCAGCCAGCCGGCGCTCCAACCAGATTCTACACCCTTCCGGTCAGGCCAGATGCATTGGCCTCAGATGCAGTCATCACAGGTATTATTTCGGTCGCGGTAGAGATGCTTCGGTATTATTTGATCCAGGGTCTACTTATTCATACGTATCATCTCTGTTTGCTCGTTTCCTGGTTATTTCTCCTGAGCCTTTGGGCACTCCTGTTCATGTGTCCACTCCTGTGGGTGATTCTGTGGTTGTGGATCGGATCTACCGGTCCTGTGTGGTCACATTCTGTTGTTTCGAGACTAGAGTGGATCTCCTGTTGCTTGACATGATCGACTTTGAGGTCATCCTGGGCATGGATTGGTTGTCTCCATATCACTCCGTCCTAGATTGCCATGCCAGGACTGTTTTATTAGCGATGCCAGGGTTATTGAGGTTGGAGTGGAAGGGTTCCACAGTTGATACATCTAGTCGGGTTATTTCTTTCCTGAAGGCTCGGCATATGGTCAAGAAGGGGTGTTTGGCTTATCTAGCTTATGTTCGGGACACCACTGCAGAGTCTCCGACGATTGATTCGGTTCCAGTGGTCGAGAGTTCACCGATGTGTTTCCTTCCGATCTTGCATGCCACCGGATCGTGATATTGATTTCTGTATTGATTTGGCTCCAGGTACCCAACCTATATCTATTCCATCGTACCGCATGGCTCCTAAGGAGTTGAAGGAGTTGAAGGATCAGCTTGAGGAGTTGTTAGCAAAGGGGTTTGTTAGACCCAGTGTATCACCTTGGGGTGCACCAGTGTTATTTGTGAAGTATAAGGATGGGACAATGCAGATGTGCATTGATTACTGCCAGTTGAACAAAGTCACCATCAAGAACAAGTATCCGTTGCCTCGTATCGATGATTTGTTCGACCTGTTGCAGGGTGCGAGGGTGTTCTCTAAGATAGACTTGAGGTCAGGGTACCATCAGTTGAAAATCCGGGACTCGGATGTTCCGAAGACTGCATTCCGAACTAGATATGGCCATTATGAGTTTTTGGTGATGTCCTTTGGCTTGACTAATGCCTCAGCAGCATTTATGGACTTGATAAACAGGGTATTCAGGCCTTATATTGATTCATTTGTCATCGTCTTCATTGACGACATATTGATATACTCCCGTAGCCTGGGGGATCACGAGCATCATTTGAGAGTAGTGCTTCAGACCTTGCGAGAGCAGAAACTATACGCTAAGTTCTCCAAGTGTGCGTTTTGGCTAGAGTCAGTGGCATTCTTGGGGCATGTTGTGTCAGGAGAGGGTATTAAGGTGGAGCCCAAGAAGATTGAGGCAGTTCAGAGTTGGCCACGTCCTACCTCAGCGACCGAGATCAGGAGTTTCCTGGGGCTAGCAGGTTATTATAGGCGATTCTTGTAGGGCTTTTCATCTATTGCATCACCTTTGACTAGATTGACCTAGAAGGGTGCTCCTTTCCGTTGGTCCGATGATTGTGAGGAGAGCTTCCAGAAGCTCAAGACGGCTTTGACTACAACACCAGTTCTTGTGTTGCCTTCTGGTTCAGGGATGTATACGGTATATTGCGACGCACGTTGGACTGGGGTGTGTATTGATGCAGGAGGGGCGAGTTATTGCCTATGCTTCGTGCCAGCTGAAGATTCATGAGAAAAATTATCCTGTGCACGATCTAGAGTTGGCCGCGATCGTTCATGACCTTAAGATATGGAGGCATTATCTGTATGGGGTGTCATGTGAGGTTTACACTGATCATCGCAGCTTACAACATTTGATCAAGTAGAGGGATCTTAATTTGAGGTAGCGCATGTGGCTTGAGATACTGAAAGATTATGACATCACCATTCTTTATCATCCGGGCAAGGCGAATGTGCTCGCGGATGCCTTATGCAGGAAGGCAGAGAGTATGGGTAGCTTGGGATTCATTCCAGCAGAGAAGATGCCACTAGCCTTGGACATTTAGTCCTTGGCTAACAGACTTGTGAGGTTGGATATTTCAGAGCCCAGTCGAGTTCTCGCGTGTGTGGTTGCTCAGTCTTCATTATTGGGGCAGATCAAGGCCCGGCAGTTCGATGATCCATATTTGGCGGTTCTCAGTGAGACGGTGCTTCAAGGAGGTGCCAAGGAGGTTTCTATTGGCAAAGATGGTATTTTGTATAAATCATGTTGATTATGGTAAATGAGACTAGCAAGAGGAACCTTACATTGCTTGACCGTTTAAAAGAGAATTTGAATATTCCTGTGAATAACTACTCCTCAGATATACATTATTGTCTGCTTGTTGATAAGTTTATTTACATTTGACCGCGTCGCACGTGTGATTCGCGAACGGGGTAATAGATGCATCTATGGTTCGTGCGGTTCGACCCTCGGCAGTGCACAATTTACTTTTATATTGGATCGGGTCGTACGCCCCTCGGTGTTGCTTGCGCATGTTTTACTTAGAATTTTCTGTGGATTGAACTTCGTACATGCCTTGAGATGTAAATAGTCACCTATTATATTATCTAGATAAAGAACTGTTATTCCTTGCCTTAAAATGCTAATTAATTGTGCTATCCATGCTTAGTATAAATTCATTCTCATACTATTTGACCCTAGTAAGTATCAAGTCGACCTCTCGTCTCTACTTCTTCGAGATTAGACGGGATAGTTACTGGGTACATATTGTTTATGTACTCATACTACACTTCTGTACTTAATTGTACAGGATCTGAGGCAGGTGTCTCTGGCTATCAGTCTGGGGCGCATCCCTGAGCGGATTTCGAGACTTCTACAGTGAGCTGCTTCCCTTCCCATGTCGTTCAGCAGCCTGGAGGAGTCTTTCTTATGTATTTTGCTGTCTATTCTATTTCGGACAGTAGGGTAGTGTGATTCTTTTGTATATTCTACTAGTTGCCCACAGCTTGTGATGCCAGATCTTGGCACACACATTAGTAGACTATTATTTTGGGATTGTACGATTATTTTTGGCTTTACTGATCATTTCTGATTTTATTTCCACTTAAGGAATCGTTGCAACTGTTTTGGGTAAAAGTAGATGAGAACTCATTTAGTATTTTTTCACGTTGGCTTGCCCGGCAACGGTGTTGGGCGCCATCATGACGTATTATGGAAATGGGTCGTGACACCTACAGTTTTTGGTTTAGACTAAACTAGCTAAATACTCCAACTAGTATCACGTTAATACTTAATGAAATATAAAACAAAATAATCCCAAACAAATATACTATGTGACATAGAGAATAAACTAACTACTGACCTAAAATACTAAATAAAACTAACACCCAATATTTAATTTAATATATTCTCAACAGTAGCTATTCAAGACCAAAATGTCATACAATTCAACAACTATACAATGGAACTTATTACACCATATTTATTCTTCTATGGTTGACGCTACAAACAGTATGAGACTTATGATACCAAATAAATTTTAACTTCACAGGTAGAAGACACAGCAACTTTATAATCTTTTAAATTAACTTCAAGCCTACAATTCTAATTAAGCATGTGAACCTAAATATGCTCAGTTGCAGAGAAAATGGTACAAAATTCTCATCATTGATTTCTTTGGTTTACGAAACCGGCTAGAAGCAAACATTTGCTTCTTCTTTAACAGAATTTTACATAACATTAATTTAAGCAAAGATATAAGAAATAAAAGAAAACACACGAGAGGAGTGCAGTAAAAGGCATCAATGAGATCTGGACATGAACTCTCAAATTTGAGATGGATAAACTATAATAAAAAATACCATATCACTACATACAACTCAGACATTTAAACCATGAAAAATTCACAACGAATATTAGTTAAATGAGAATCCAGACTGACCTTGGAAGCAGAATTTTTCTTTCAATAATACAAGGATATNTATCTGAACTATCAAATCAATTCGTCGTCGAGAATTGAATAGTATAACATAGGAAGTTCTTTTATCCATACCGCCCCAAACTTGGATTCCTGACCCAATCCAAAATTCCTTTATTTATTTATCATTATCATTTTTTCTCATCTGTTCTTTTTTTCTCTCTAATCTATCTAGTTCCTTCTTGTACAATCATCTGATGAAGTCTCATCAAATAGCTCTTCCACTTCCAGTGGTCACATAGTTACAAACCCAAACAAACAATAAAAGCTAAATGGAAAAAGAAAGGAGTTTAGAACTAAACTATTTTTGACTTGGAAGACAAAGAAGTGTGATAAAGATGAGACCGTATAAAATGAATATTCATCAAATTTACTATTTTCCGATTTGTTCTTTCGTCGATGGGGCCTTAAAACAAAATGAAAAATCGGAAAAATGATTCATTCCCCTTTCTAAGAGGAGTAGGATCTTTGGTTGATCTGCCCTTTCCCCTCCTTTCTTCGTAGATTATTAGCCCCGGGACACCTATACCAAAAGCTCTCGAACTCACGACTTCTGATCACCATTGCGTAAGTTCTTACTATTATGGAATGAATTTCTCTACCTTTTCAGTTAAAAAAAAGGATGAAAGAGGGTTGTATATTTACTTTTTTGGGGAAGATCTCAGCTTCTAAGTTGGCTCTTCAACTCTTAGGTTTTCCTCTAACTAGAACTTCAAAGAAGAGAAATTCACTTAGTATTTTGTGTGGAATTTTTGGGAGAAGTTTGCAGGTGTTTATCTTCTAATTTTAGGCTCTAAAATGAGAGATAAATGAAGGAAATCAACACTTAAAAGGGTCCTTTGGCCGATCCCAACTAGCCCCATTTTGGAGACATATTTTGTCCTTACTAATAAATTATGTCTAATGGATTGTGGGGTCCGCACACTTATCACCTTAATAAATACACCCCCACCAAATGATGCCACCAAGTGGTAAAATCTATGATTCATACATGTATTTCTTCCCAAGATGTCATCTGGAAAAGGTCTTTCTACTCACTACTTTATCCACTAATTTAATTTAATTACTTCATCTCCATTATAATTCCTTACTTAATCAATTACACATATAATTAATTTCTTAATCTCAATTCACTTAAATAATAATCATTTTCTACACACTTCATAAACTCATTATCAATATCGGGTGGTATAATTCTAGTCTATAGCCTCCTTGTACACACCAAATATTTTTTTCGATCACCATAGTCACACTTCTAAATCCTACATCATTTTGGGGCTTCATATTTTTATACACCGTGCTCTTGGATATTAATATTCACCTTGACAAATGTAGAGGAATTTCACCCTTTCCGTGCTTAGGGAATCTTATTTTGTCCAAGTTAATCTGGCCCTTTATTTTTCTGGAAGATCATTAAAGAAAGAATAATTTTAACTCATTTTGATGTGTATGACTTATTGTAATAAGGGTGTCCGCCACTTGATTGGCTTCTATATAGCATAACCTGTTAATCATGTTAAGCATATTTGTTTCCAACCAGTCCAGTTGAACAACAAGTCAAAGTCAAAAATAAGCTGAATACTTTATTTCTGCAGAAACCTCAAATATCTTTATACCGGAACCATAAATGAAAATTAAAATATAATATAACTACATTTATATGGTTACAAACTTCTATTAAAATTAAATATTTTCAAATAACGTGATATTCACATGAGTAGTGTTCTCAAGAAAGACCTTGGGTGTAGTCCCTTAGTAAGCGGATCCGTAACCAAAGAGCTGGTACTAATATATTCTACAAACACCTAGCAAATCTGAAATCTTTCTTTAACAACCAGATGCGCTTTAGCTTACTAAATTCATGTTACTACTGGGATACATGATCACTGATTTATTGTCACAAACTAACTGAAATGGTCTTTGAATTTCATTCAAAAGTAGCAGCCAAGTGACAAATTTTGCAGTCATATTCCAAAATTAGATGTGCCTCATAATATACCATAAGCTCAATTGTCATGGTGAAAAGAGATGTGAGTGTTCGTTTAACACACTTCCTCATATAGCTCATCAACCAAGGATAAAGATAACCCAAGTATATTTCACACTATATTGGCATCCTATGAAGTCGGTATCTGAATACCTTTTTATATTTAACTTTTTTTACTTTCAATCTGTGAGCGTATAATATATTTTTTTTGTAAACACCTTATGAAGCTTTTGGTTTCTTTTAATAGATAAATTTCTTTATTATTCAAATATCTTCCCAAAATTCCAAAAATGCATGCGAATATCTGGATGTGTACAAACCTAAGCATACATCAGATGTTTTGACATCTATCTAACGTAGCTCAAGATTAAGATGTGATGCTAATTCCATTATAGTCTAGAACGACACTTTCAAAAAGATGGAGAAAAAGTTTCTCTTTAATTAATGCATTTTCTGTAATGACCCGACCAGTGATTTTATTCATCTGCACTTCGCTCGGTGGTTTAAGGGCATGATTTGGAAGAATGATTCTCAACAAGGAAGCTTTAAGTTGGAAGAGTTGACCAAGTTTGACTTTTGAGTATTTGACTTCGAATCAAAGTTTTGAAAGTTACGTTAGGTCCAGATGGTGATATTGGACTTGGGCGTATGCCTGAATTTGCATTTGGATATTTCTAGAAGGTTTCGGCAATATTTGGCAAAAGTTGGCAATTTGGAGGTTTGAAATGTTCATAAGTTTGACCGGGAGTTGACTTTGATGATATCGGGTTCGAATTTTGGTTCCCGAAATTGGAATGCTTCGTTATGTCATTTGGACTTGTGTGCAAAATTTGAGTTTATTCCGTGTTGGTTTGATATGGTTCGGCATGATTTTTAAAAGTTGAAAATTCAAAAATTCATTAAATTCGATTTGAGGCGCGATTCGTGGTTTTAATGTTGTTACGGGTGATTTGAGGCCTCGAATAGGTCCGTGTTATGTTATGGGATTTTTTGATATGTTCGGACGGGGATCCGAGGGCCTCGGGCGTTTTTCAGATTCATTTCAAACCATTTTTCTTCATGTTTTCTTTGCTGGTTGTTGCTGGTGTCTGATGCCGCAATGGTTCTTCGCGATCGCGAAGATAGTGATGCCATCGCGTAGAGAGATTCTGGAGCTGAGTAATTTTCTTATTCGGTCGCTTCATCATGGACGTGTTTGTGTAGGGTTGTGTTGGTCACTATTCGTATTTGCATATGGGGAACCGCGATTGCATTATATAATTTGGGTGTGGCGAACACTCTGCGGTGGATGTGTCCCAGAGAAGTGATAAAAAGCTCGTCATGGAGATACGGTAGGACTTGCTATGGCCATATCTCTCATACATGTATTCGAAGGGTATGTAGGACTTCTCCAGGCATCCCAAGTCACCATTTTTCTCAGCCCCATCATCTTTAGGAACCCTTTGCCAGTACGGTTCTCCGGTACCAACAACCCAGGGCTATCCCAAGTCAGTCCTGC
>NW_017682317.1:9359-10115 GCF_001879085.1 Nicotiana attenuata | reverse complement strand
ATAATAAAGGGAGTTATTTCCAACTTGAAGTGACAATCGGAACGGGATTTATTATTAAATTCTCAGAGTCGCCACTTAGGAAATTAATGGTGTCCCAAGTCACCGGTTAAATCCTGACCCGAGGAGATTATGACTCTGTTATTAGTCCGCGAACCAGAAATCCAGGTAAGGAATTCTGTTAACCCGGGAGAAGGTGTTAGGCATTCCCGGGTTCCGTGGTTCTAGCACGGTCGCTCAACTGTTGTATTTGATTTATCTGATTTCAAGACATGTTCTAATTTATGCTTTTATTAGTGAACCGCTTTTATTTTTATGTTTAATAAGAATTGCAACGTCGTAAAAATGCGTTTCGAACCACGCCGCACCAGTGCGCCCATGATTGTTAACACATTTCGACTTCGTTGAGATTTGGATTTGGGTCACATAAATGTGCACCCGTATTTAGGAAGGTAAATTTATTAAAATACGTGCCTAAAGCAACTACGCGTTTAGTAACTGTGTGGGGAGCCATGAAATTCGCTAAATGGCACATCCCGAGGCCTAAATATTTTGATATAAGCAATTAATGAGGGCCCCGCAATTTGTGTGTTTATTTGGCGAGGCTCGTCTCGTCTATTGTTCATTTTAAAGGGTAAATCTTAAGGCAATCTATGACTTTCTATATTTGATCGTCATACAAAGTGATGGGGGTCCCCTTTATATATGAGGGTGAAACCCAACATAGTACATATGCATTTATTACAAAGAAATGTAGCT
>NW_017682317.1:4064-4761 GCF_001879085.1 Nicotiana attenuata | reverse complement strand
TGCACTTTGGATCCCAACCTAGTCTGTCCAACCAATCAATTGTTACTTACCACATTTGTTGCCTCATACTTTCACGCCCGATCTTTAACAAAACCCAAACCTTGCTTCTTCCACCCTGTTTCAAACATCTTTCAACCACAGACTTCCTTATCTGAAGACTCATGTTCGCCTTACGATGCCCATGAGGGTTTTCACCAATAATATCTCTCAAACTCACTTCGCCTTACAGTGCCCGTGAGGGTTTTCACCAATAAGACTCTCTCGTTTTAATATCTTTCAAACTCACTTCGCCTTATGGTGCCCGTGAGGGTTTTCACCAATAAGACTCTCTCATTTCATCACTTTCCTTCTGGCACTGGAGTGTTGTCCCTAATAAAATCACTTTACCTACTTGTATTGACATTTCTTAAAATTGATCAGAAGGTCTTTCTTTGGACCGTAACGTGGCTTTTGGATGGGTTTAGAAAGAAAGGTATAAAAGCTCAAAATAATTCAAACGTGGGTCTGATATTACAACTTTCGGAATCATATCTCATGCAACAACCATAACTTCTGCCCCAGTTTCCTTCCCGGGGATTGTTTGGATTTTCTTTTGTTATGACTGAACCTCATTGAGGCTGCCTACGTACCCTTTCGGGATCAAGTCAAACGTAGTTCAGACGCTAACGTTCATTGTTGCGATCTTCCTTTCTTCCAC
>NW_017682317.1:0-3199 GCF_001879085.1 Nicotiana attenuata | reverse complement strand
AGTACGTAGCGATACCCTAACAAGGCAAAAGGTAGTTTTTCTATGCCATTTGCTTTGACCCTTCGACCATTTTCCGAAGTATTTTCTTGATATTCTGTTAGCTGCTTCGACTGCCCCATTTGCTTTAGGGCGATATGGGGTAGAATTGCGGTGCATGATCTTAAACTGCTGACATGTCTCGGCCATCAAATGACTATTGAGATTGGCACCATTATCTGTGATGATTACCTTCGGGATCCCAAACCGGCATATGATATTTGAATGTACGAAATCGACAATTGCCTTCTTAGTCACAGATTTGAAGGTTTTTGCCTCCACCCATTTAGTGAAATAATCAATAGCTACCAAATGAATCTATGCCCATTTGATGCTGCTGGCTCAATCGGTCCAATAACATCCATTCCCCAGGCAACGAACGACCATGGTGCCGACATTGTATGCAATTCAGAGGGCGGAGAATGAATCAAATCTCCATGTATTTGACATTGATGACATTTGCGCATGAAACTGATGCAATCCCGTTCCATAGTAAGCCAATAATACCCTGCTCGGAGGATCTTCTTTGCCAATATATATCCACTCATATGAGGCCCAGAAACTCCCGCATGTACCTCAGCCATGATAACTGTAGCCTGTCTGGCATCTATGCATCTCAATAACCCAAGATCTGGCGTTCTTTTGTACAACACTCCTCCACTGAAGAAAAATCCGCTTGCCAAGCGTCGAATTGCTCTCTTTTGATCCCTTGTAGCCTGTGTCGGGTATACTCCCATCCGGAGATATTCTTTTATGTCATGGAACCAAGGCTCACCATCAAACTCTTCCTCCACCACATTACAATAGGCGTGCTGGTCTCGAACCTGAATATGTAACGGATCCACGTAAGACTTGTCCGGATGATGCAACATTGATGCCAAAGTGGCCAAAGCGTCAGCAACCTCATTGTGCATCCTTGGAATGTGTTTGAAATCTATTGACTGAAACCGTTGACAAAGTTCATGCAAGCACTGCCGGTATGGTATGAGCTTCAAGTCCCGTGTTTCCCACTCTCCCTGAATCTGGTGTACAGGAAGATCCGAGTCACCCATGACCAAGATTTCTTGGACACCCATGTCTATAGCCAGTCTCAGTCCCAGGATACAGGCTTCGTACTCAGCCATGTTGTTGGTGCAATAGAAACGAAGTTGAGCAGTGACAGGGTGGTGTTGCCCTGTCTCAGAAATCAGTACTGCTCCTATTCCGACACCCTTGGCATTGGCAGCTCCATCAAAGAACAGTTTCCATCCAGGCTTCTCGACCTGTTCTAATTCTTCAACATGCATTACCTCCTCGTCCGGGAAATATGTTTTCAAAGGCTCATATTCGTCATCAACGGGATTCTCAGCTAGATGATCAGCCAGTGCTTGTGCTTTCATGGCGGTCTGAGTCACGTAGACAATATCAAACTCCATAAGCAGGATTTGCCATTTCGCCGGTCTCCCTGTGGGCATGGGCTTTTGAAAAATATACTTCAATGGGTCCAACCGAGAGATGAGATAGGTAGTATATGCTGCCAAGTAATGTTTCAACTTTCGCGCTACCCAGGTTAAAGCACAACACGTCCTTTCGAGTTGAGTGTATTTCACCTCATATGATGTGAACTTCTTGCTGAGGTAGTAAATCGCCTGCTCCTTCCTTCCTGTGATGTCATGCTGCCCCAGTACACAACCAAACGAATTGTCTAACACAGTTAGGTAAAGGATCAAGGGCCTTCCTGGCTCTGGCGGGACCAATACTGGCGGACTAGCCAAATACTTCTTGATCTTATCGAATGCTGCTTGACATTCGTCCGTCCATCTGACCGCAGCATCTTTCTTTAACAACTTGAAAATGGGTTCACAAGTAGTTGTAAGCTGGGCAATGAACCTGCTAATGTAATTCAACTTGCCAAGTAAACTCATCACATCTTTCTTGTTCCTTGGCGGTGGTAACCCTTGGATGGCTTTGATCTTAGACGGGTCTAATTCGATACCGCGCCGACTTACCACGAATCCCAATAACTTCCCTGATGGAACTCCGAATGCACATTTTGCTGGATTAAGCTTGAGGTTGTACCTACGGAGTCTCTGGAAGAATTTCCTCAAATCCATAACATGGTCACATTGTTTCCTTGACTTTATGATCACTTCGTCCACATAGACCTTGATTTCCTGATGTATCATGTCATGGAACATGGTAGTCATTGCCCTCATATACGTTGCCCCTGCGTTCTTCAACCCAAATGGCATGACCCTGTAACAATACGTTCCCCAAGGTGTGATGAATGCTGTCTTTTCCGCATCCTCCTCATCCATCAAAATCTGGTGATAACCCGCATAACAATCCACGAAGGAAGCAATCTCATGTTTGGCACAATTGTCAATCAATATATGGATGTTTGGAAGTGGGAAGTTGTCTTTCGGGCTCGCCTTATTGAGATCACGGTAATCAACACATACTCTGGTCTTCCCATCCTTCTTTGGTACAGGCACCACATTAGCTAACCAGGTAGGGTATCGAGTAACTCGTATGACCTTCGCCTCAAGCTGCTTGGTAACCTCTTCTTTGATTTTCACACTGATATCTGTTTTAAATTTCCTCAACTTCTGCTTGACAGGCGAGCATTCTGAATAAACAGGCAATTTGTGGACCACCAGATCGGTACTTAATCCTGGCATGTCATCATATGACCATGCGAAAACATCTTTGTACTCAAGCAACAATTTAATTATCTCCTCCCTAAGCAGGGCTTCCAAATGGACACTTATTTTTGTTTCCCGAACATTCTCCCGATCCCCTAGATTGATTGCCTCTGTGTCATTCAAGTTAGGCTTGGGTTTTTCCTCAAATTGATTTAACTCTTTACTGATTTCTTCCAAAGCTTCCTCCTCATCGTATTCCCCTCCGCCATCACACTTAATTTCCTGTATTACTATTTCACATTGATTATCAGAACTAGGCCGGAGACTCCTTATGCATGACACATCATTGAAACCAGCATAAAAGGGACTGTACAAAAGAGAAGAGAAAACAAAATAAAAACTATCAGGAAAGAAGAAAAGAGGAAATTGCATTTCATTATAATTGTAAGATAACAAGGTTTAACTCATCCAAATGGACGGAACATAGAAATCTGAATTACAACCCTGGAAATAATCCAGATTTAGTACTCAAATCAAAA
>NW_017682316.1:4349-10115 GCF_001879085.1 Nicotiana attenuata | reverse complement strand
TGTTTAACTAGAAAATAAGGATTTCGGTCAAAGCGTAATTTTAGAAGAATCGGGTTACTGATAATCGAATAAAGAAATAAATGTGTAACAAGAAAAGAAAATTTGAACTGAGAGAGTAACCAAGTAATCAAATTTAATGCAATGAAAATAAGTATATTCCAGTCATCATCAGTGTGTCCCATACAAATGTTATTTCTCTCCTTTTACAGCTATTTCTAAGTACTACATTTCTTTCCTCTCATAATAGAGCCATTATGAGCAATTAATGACATTAATGTAACGTTATAATTGAAAATCGTAACTGTTTCATGAAGATTCTATAACATTTCCTCTCATTGATGCTCATTAATTGCAGATAATACGTATCTGTACTTTTTGCTAACTAGGTTCATTCCTCCGTCATCTCTTCAAATCATCAAGAGATTCCATTAACCGTTCCTTTTGTTTTCTTGAATCTTTGCCCGTGCCTGTTAAGGTTCGCGACTCTTTGAATACTCTTTGCCAGCTATCCTTCTTCCTTTGATCCATGTGCCTTGACATGTCAGCATATAATTAATTCCAAATGTTAACTTGATCTTCCCCGATACAGATAGTCCCTTCACTTGCCATATATTCAGCAATTGAATATTTGGAAAGTGGATCTCATTAAAGCGGAAACTTTTGCCGCCATTTCATGTATCATTATACCTTCTCCAGAACTGGCGCTTCGTATGTCACTTCCATTTAATGCTCGTGACACATGGAGTCTTTTTATTGGTTCTGCAACCCTTCAGCGTCTTTTAGGGCTTTTTTACGGCTTCATCAATCACGAAGTGACAGTTTTCATTATGACGTTCCTATCATTACCTTTTTTGTTTGACGGTTGCTTCTGAGTATAAATATATCCTTTGTATTTTCTTTCATAGAAAAGTTTTTCATCTTTGACAGTTCAATCTTTCTTTCTTCTTCGTATAGCTATGTCTTCTTCAAACCCTGATCCTCGAAAAGTACTCATAGTAGATGAACTTCCTCTTGCTCCAACTAGGAGCAGGAGAGGAGGTAGGTTACGTAGTTTAGGATCAACTTCCATTCGAGGTTCTTCTTCACCTCTTCCTAGTTCTACTCCTCCTTCTTCTTCTAGAACTAGGGCTTCTCTTCCACATAGATCTTCTACCAGAAGTAGGGACCCTAATGAACCAATCCGTGAACCCATACTAGACGAAATTATTCCTTCTGAACTTTCTTTTTGTAATGATAGAGAATCAACTAGAACCAGGTTTCCTCTATGTCTTCTCATGATCGTGCCGATGTTTATCCTTCACAGATTAATGAAGGTTTGATCTCTGTTGTCCGTAGGGATTGTCATTGGAGGTTTGACTTCCCAATTCTGATTCCTAATGCAAATCAAAGGATTACTTCTTTCAGGGCTGGCTTTTCTTTCGTGTATACATACCCTTTTACTTTGGACTTTAGACCCCTTATTGATCCAGCTATCATTGAATTCTGCTGCTTCTTCAATGTATGTTTAGGACAAATTGGCCCTATTGTATGGAGGGTAATCGCATGTTTAAGGTATTTGGCTAATTTAGCTCAGTTGCCTTTCACCTTCTTTCATCTAATTCACCTCTACTCCCCTAAGTTATTCCGTCATGGGATTTTTACTTTGGTGGCGAGGAGTAAGAGGGTATTAGTCAGCCCTGAGGATGATAAGGATCGTGGCTGGTATGCCCGATTTGTTGTTGCTCCTACATCTGGGTTCGCAGGTGAAGAAAATATGTCATTCTCTGAAAAGTGGAATTTTGCACGTAAGTTTTCTATTCAACTTTCTTTTTTCTCTTTTTTAAAATAAGGTGTGCACTCCTCGTGACTGTTTCGCTTTTTCTTTTTCAGCAACCATGGGAACTGTTGAAGAGATTCCCAATTTCCGTGGTTGGGTAGAGAAATTGTTGACCATCGCTCCGATGGAAGTTAGATCTTAGAAATACCTCTCGAACAGGTTTGGATGGAAGGTCACGGTAAAATTTTATATATATTTCTTTTAGAATTCTTTCTTTAGAATGTTTTTAACCCTTCTTTTTATCAGGGTTTCCTATTCGTGGTGTAAGTGCTGAGTCGATCACAACTTCTAGACATACTTTAGCAAGAGCTCAGGAGATAATCTTGAGTTCTTCATCGAAGAGGAAAGCTGACAAACCCCAGGATTCTGAAGAGGAGGATGAACGGGATGGAAGTTCTTTGATTAAAAGGCCGCGGGCTAGAAGACGTGTCATTTCGGATGATGAAGTTACTCCTCTCCGTTCTGTTCCTGTGACTGAGCCTGTTGATGCTACTTTAGTGAGTTCTGACGAAGATACTCCTATGGCAGCTCGTGACTCTGATGAACAACTTTTTTCACGTGGGTTTGATAGTGAAGGCTTTGATTTGGTGTCTGATGAAGTACCTCTTGCCTCTTTCCCCGTATCTAGGAATGCTCTTTGCTTGTTTCTACTGCTGCTGTTTTTGCTCCGCCTCAAGCCATTATGACTTCCTCTACAGTCCCCGCTACTAATATTTCCCGAACTGAAGTTAGTTCTTCAAGTGGAAGTAGAGTGATGAAACAAATTACCATTGAGGTTCCTGCCGATGGTAATCTTCTGAAGAAGTCAGGTCAAGCTGACGTATGGTTAAAACCCTTGATTAGTCCGGTTGAAAAATCCAAGCTAGAAAGTCACAGTTCTTTGACTTGGATGAATGACATCGTGCAATCATCATTGAAGGTATTAGCTTCTTTTTATGTTCTATTCCATTTTCCTTTTGCTAAGATTCTTATTTTTTTTTTTTTGTAGATCAATCTCATCGGTATGGAGATGATGAAAAGGGTTTCCCATACAGAGCAATTGATGCATGATTACCAAATTGAGGCAGATAATTGGAAAGAGCAGTATGAAAGTCTTCAGCTTGAGATGGAAGTATTAGAAGAAAACAAATGTACCTTAGAGCAGCAGTTAAGAGTCATGGCATCAGAACTAGCAATTGAGAAAGCTTCTTCAAACCAGGCGGACAAGGATAAAAACCTCCTCGGGTCATCTTTTGCTGAATAACTCTCCAAAGTGACTGAAGAGATCAGAGGTTTGAAGGCCTTGTTGAATGAAAAAGAGGTTTATGTTAGGGAGCTTGTTCAAACACTCACCCAGACCCAAGAAGACCTCCGAGTATCCTCTGATAAGGTCAAGTTGTTGGAGAGTTCACTTGCCCCTTTACAATCTTCTTACGATGTTGTTTTGGCTGAGAGGAATGAGCTCAAGAGTGAAATTGATCTTTGGGAAAAGGACTACGAGGCTCTTGAGGACAAAGCTACTGTTGAAGTAAGTTGGTCCATCTTGAACACGCGCCATGATACCCTTATGGAGGTTAGCCAAGAAGGTTTTGACTTGGATGCTGAGTTAGCAAAGATTAAAGAGACCATTGAAAAAACTCAGCAAGGTCAAAGTTTCTCCCCACCCATGGCTGATACTCCCGAAAATATTGAAGATAATCCTGGTGCGGTGGATTTCCCATCTCCTTCTGACCAAATCGAGCCTTCTGTTGCTGATGATGCCGTCTTAAATTCTTCTTCAGAACCTGCTCCACAGTGAAAGTTTATTTGTGAAGTTTGACTCTTTTTTTTTTCTTTTTTGGTGGAATGTTTGATGGTTTTATCCCTGGTCCCATTTTAGGGGTAATGTTTTTAGTAACAACATATCCCTAGGTCTTTTCGAGGATTTTGTAATGACAATTAAGTTAAAACTAAGTTTATACTTAGTTTTAGCTGAATATTATAAAGTTTTTGTTTCAACTTATTATACCTTCGACTTGAGTTTCTGTTATACTCTTTTAAGGATTTGCCCTTGTCTTGTTTCTTTATAAGTTCAGGGTCTTGCTTAATTTCAATATGCGGGTTTTTGATTTACCCTTTTAACTTTTTGCATTTTAGAAATGCTTAATTAAATTCATGGATTTTTGAAAACATGAATTATAAAAGAGGGCCATTTTTTACACGACACTTAATGAAGAAGATGTCTCAACTTCATAACGGTGTCAACATATGAAAGAAGAAATAGGAATACACATGTTTCTTAGAATAACTTTGATAAGTATTCATTCGAACTTTTGTCAGGCTTAAATAACATCTTACATGTATCTAAATATCTTCTATAACTCTTCCGTAACTTTTTTCTTTACAACAGATTTGAAAAAAAATATCCAAAGGTTACTATGATCCATGACTAAATACTGCCTTTAACCTAAACATTTGTAGGAACTTGAATTTTGTATCCACGATGTATTCATCATAGGTTTTTTGGATCGGGCTTTGTTTTGGATCGTGACTTTGCTCTAAACTTGATATTTGTTGAGTAGACTTTTGGGCTTGACTTGAAATTTAACTGTTTCAGCCTTCTTTGCCTTCCTTATACATATATCATATGTATATTATATAGTCCCCAAGTGTTTGAGCTTTGAAGTATGAAATCTCGAGCACTTGATTGTTCCTTCCATGCGGTCCTTTTCCTCAAAAGGGAAAACACACGGGACTCGGAGGCACAATTTTAGGTGAAGACTGCTTAACCCATTATATTTCCATCAGAATAGTTGTAACCCTAGATCGGGAATTATATTCCTTCCACGTGCCTTTCGGGTCGAAATTCATCATTTAGCGTGGGCTAGATTTTTGCCTATCATTTAAAATCGTTAGTAAAATTTTAACAATTCAAAAACAAAAAAAATCATGAGCGGGGATACCTGACCGTTGGTATTTTCTTCCCTTAGAAATAGTACTTCTTCAGATGAACAACATTCCAATTTGAAGGTAGAATCTTGCCATCCAATGTTTCAAGTACGTATGCACTTTTTTCCTGCGATACCATGAATCTTGCAAGGCCCTTCCCAATTTGGACTTAACTTTCCTGCATTAGCTGCTCTCGTTGATTGGAAAACTTTCTTGAGTACGTAGTCCCCAATCTTGAAGTATCTGAGACGAGCTTTCCGATTGTAATACCGCTCAATAACTTGTTTTTGTGCTGCCATCCTTATTAATGCATTTTCCCTCCTTTTTTCAAGTAAATCCAGGTTTACCCGCATCTCTTCTTCATTCGACTCTTCAGAGCTTGAATATATCTCGTATTTGGCTCCCCTATTTCGACTGTATTTAAATCTTCAGCTCTGTATACCAATGAAATTGGTGTTTCTCCCGTACTTGTTTTTGCCGTTGTACGGTAAGCCTACAAGACTCCAGGTAGTACCTCTGGCCAATTACTGTTTGATTCTTCTAATCTTTCCTTCAAGTTGTTGATGATAAATTTATTTGTTGATTCAGCTTGTCCATTGCCCACCGGATGATAAGGTGTTGAGTTAATCCTTTTTATTTTCCAACTTTGGAAGAATTCTGTGATTTGTGCACCTATAAATTGCGGGCCGTTATCACACACGATCTCCTTGGGTACTCCGAATAGGCATATAATAGTCCGCCAGTTGAAGTCTCTGTCCTCTTTTTCTCGTACCTGTTTGAAGGCTCCTACTTCTACCCACTTAGTAAAATAATCGGTGAGTACTAACAAAAATATTACCTTGCCTTTGGCTTGTGGTAGTGGTCCTACTATATCCATCCCCCACTTCATAAAAGGCCATGGTTCCATAACTGGATGTAATAATTCAGCTGGTCGATTCATGTTGTTGCCATATCTTTGGCATTTGTCACATTTAGCCACAAAAATTTTTCCGCCTATTCTTCCATTTTTTGGCCAGTAAATAGCCAACTCTAATTATGGTTTT